>NC_081557.1:252330692-252630692 GCF_022355385.1 Mustela nigripes | reverse complement strand
ACTTGGCTTCTTTTTAAATGTTTAGTCAAAAAAAATTGTATTTAGATGAGTTTCAAACAACACCCTATCACCCCACATTACTTGAACCATTGTATTATTATTAGAACTGTAGCCTGTGGCTAAGGAATTTGTCCTTTCAGAATTTTAATATGCAACAAAATTGTTTAAAAATAATTAATTCTTCACCATTCCTACTTCAACCATATTGGTTGTCAATCTAGAGGATTCATGTGGTGACATTTTATGTTCCAATTTCAATCTTAGTCACAAAAG
The DNA here is from genome assembly GCF_022355385.1 of Mustela nigripes. Taxonomy (NCBI): domain Eukaryota; kingdom Metazoa; phylum Chordata; class Mammalia; order Carnivora; family Mustelidae; genus Mustela; species Mustela nigripes. The sequence continues at coordinate 252,630,419 of NC_081557.1, read as the reverse complement.
CAAGCCTTCTAATTCTGTCACCATTTAATGATAGACAGATGATTTTGCACTCATTCGACCTTTTCCATGCTCTCTTGTTTGATTAGCAGCCCATTCCTGTTCTCTTACAATAAAAGGTAGAATGGATTAGCCAGTCAGAATTCAGAGTATTTAAGTAGTTAAAGCATAACAACAGACCACTGCTGGCAAGTAATGCTGACATTAAAATTCTAATGATTCATTCCCCTGTCACAGATGAGGAAAGGAATAGAAATAGACATAACATGGATCTGTTCTTCTGAAACTAATTATAACAGGAATTTGAGATGGTAAAGACTTCATCCATTCATGTAAATCAGTGTTTCCCTTAGCTCTGGTTTGAAGCCCTTGGAGTTTACCAAAATTCAGACTTTCTGGGTATGGAATCAGATTAGTTTAGGATTCAGTATTAAAAGAGATCTTTTGAAGGTGAAAGAACACAGGGGGATGTGAGAGAAGGAAGAAAGAGAGGTTATATACAAAGGCAGACTCTCTTTACTGAGAGACATAATTTAAGAGAAAGTTTGATATAAAAAAACAGACTCTAAGAAAAAGTTACAAATACTCTGTCCGAGAGCTTCTTGCTCAACTATAGACCCCAACAGTTAAAACCAGATATAGATTAGACCACTCAATTCAGGCTTTAACTAAAACCCATTGCACTTATTTTTTGTTGCCCCTTCTTGAGGTATTGAAGCCATTTTGCAATGACTGGAGCATTCCAGTCTCCAGGCCAGAAAAGCCCTGATGACAATGGAATGCCTAGAAGATCACCCATGACAAATCTCCTTCCCTCTGATCACGTGCTGAACACACACTGAGCCCCACCCATGATCACATACTTTTTGCTTGCTCTCTTGCATACAGGCTAAGCCACTCTCTCAAACTCTAGGTGTCCATCTTGCTAGAGGAGAGGTCAGTCATTCAGGCTCCAAGCTGTCATGTCTCTTGGCCAATGACACCCAAAATAAATCAATCCTTTTCTCTTTTCCAAACCTTCATCTCCTGAGTTACTGGCTTCTCTTGCAATGAGTTTATCTGGACTTTGTTCAGCAAACTGAGCCAGGACCTATGTTTTTGATTTGTCCAGTCTTCTCAGGATTCACCGGGAGGGAGCAGTTGGCCATGGCAACACGCCAGGGCTTACTCATTCATTTCCCAAGTTAGCAGCTGTTAGCGGCTGTGATAGAGCAGTCAGTAACAATTCTATGACAAGGAATAAATATCTACACATGATATTTCCTTTTTTTTCTTGAGCTATCATAACATAATCCCAGATACTATAAACTACTTCTATCCTACACTATAATAAATAATAGTCAAAATAATCCAATAAATATATTTGTTGAATTTAGGGAGGTACTCTGCAATCCACTAGTGATGTGATAGAGACTAAACACAACATGTTTCCTATCCTGGCCTGGCCTGAGTCTATAGGTGAGTTAGTAACAGAGACATAAACCAAATGATAACACAAAGAAATATAATGTTGCCCTTGTAAAAAGTAATGTGAAAGGTACCATAATACACCACTCTAAAGTATGCCCCTTATGCATATATATTATTTGAGGGTTTTGTTTTTGTTTTTGTTTTCTACATATGGATTATTTTGATCTTAAAGTCATTGAGGAAGGCGTCTGGGTGGCTCACTGGGTTAAAGCCTCTGTCTTCAGCTCGGGTCATGATCTCAGGGTCCTGAGATGGAGCCCCACATCAGGCTCTCTGCTCACCAGGGAGCCTGCTTCCCTCTCTCCCTCTCTGCCTGCCTCTCTGCCTACTTGTGATCTCTGTCTGTCAAACAAATAAATAAAATCTTTAAAGAAAGAAAGAACGAAAAGTCAATGAGGACCTGAAGATGTAAGAGAAGATCTAAAAATTTATAAAGGAAATTTACATTTATAAAGGAAACTTCCATTTGTAAAAGGTGTTTCCCTCTCCTATGCCTGGAAGAGGACACTGAATACCTCTTATCAATGGAAAAGTCTAGACTACTTTAATCTGCGGGGGGGGGGGGGGGGGGGGCAACTGAGTGATTCAGTCAGTTAAGCTTCCATCTCTTGATTTCAGCTCAGGTCATGGTCTCAGGGTCCTGATCTCACGGTCATGAGACTGTGCCCCAAGTTGGGCGTGATGCCTGTTTGAGATTCTCTCTGTCCCTTACCCCACTGACATGGTCTCTCTCTCTCTCTCTCTCTCTCTCAAAAAAAAAAAAAAAAAAAAAGTCTGCATACAAACCTTGCTATACTTTGTTCATTATACTTTTTCTGGTCATCTTCTTCTCCCCCAGAAGCCTAAAACCTCTTTTCTTTTGTCTTAGCCTAAGATGGTAAATGAGTCCAAGTTCTTTTTTTTTTTTTAATTGAAATATAATGGACATATGTTACTTATGTTAGTTTCAGATGCACAGCATAATAATTTGACATTTGTATATATTGCAAAATGATCACAGGAAGTTAGTTAACATCCATCACTACATATAGCTACATTTTTTTCTTATGTTGGGAACTTTTAAGATTCACTTTTTTAGCCAACTTTCAAATATACAATATAGTAATTTTAACTATAGCCATCAGACTGTACATTATATCCCAGGACTTATTTATTTTATAACTGGAAGTTTGTACCTTTTTATGACCGTTCCCATTTCTCCTACCCTTACCCCTAAGCCTACATTTGAAACACACTTCTGGGGTGCTCCCATGTGTACATTCTTTTTTTTTTTTTCTTTTTAAAGATTCCACCTATTCATTTGACAGAGAGAGATCACAGCAGACAGAGAGGCAGGCAGAGAGAGAGAGAGGGAAGCAGGCTCCCCACCGAGCAGAGAGCCCAAAGCGGGACTCGATCCCAGGACCCCGAGATCATGACCTGAGCCGAAGGCAGCAGCTCAACCCACTGAGCCACCCAGGCGCCCCCCCCATGTGTACATTCTTGACATAAATGTTAATAAACTTCTGTTTGTTTTTCTCTGGTTTTGGCTCATACATAGAGCTCATACATATGTATGAATATGATTACACTTCTACTTAAAGTACTACGTCAGTACACTGTGGGGAATGAGTTGCTGGATAGTAATGCAACAGGAGATGTGTTGAGCCCAGCTAGGAAGCTGCTGACATGTCTAAGTCTGAGGTGATTACAACCAGAATGGAGCTGAAGATGGTAAAGAAGAAAAGAAACTTGAATTTACAGGTTATAAAGCACAGAAAGGCAGTTGAATAGATTAAGAAAGGACATGGCAGCTGTGAAATTTAATAGACACATGATGCTGGTAAAAAAATAAATAAGACACTATATAAAATTGAGATTTAATCATTCATATTATCTCTTTTACTCATCATCCTTTTCAGTGAAGTGGAATTTATTTTTTTTCCTTAGATTTGCAAAGGAGGAAGCTAAACTTGAGAGAAATGAAGTATTTTTTTAAGATTTTATTTATTATTTATTTGACAAACAGAGATCACAAGTAGGCAGAGAGGAGGCAGAGAGAGAGGGCGAAGCAGGCTCCCTGCTGAGCAGAGAGCCTGATGTGATGCTCGATCCCAGGGCCTGGGATTATGACCTTAGCCGAAGACAGAGGCTTTAACCCACTGAACCACCCAGGCGCCCCAGAAATTTCCCCTGTGATCACTTGATAAAGGGTAACACAAACTGGTTCTGGTTCCAAGGTTGAAGCCTACCTCATGACTTCATTTCCTGCTTGAAGTAAGTTTGCTGGTTGTTGACACAAGTCAGTAGAACCTATCTCTGGTCTAATAGGCAGTATATTGTCCACTTTTTGAGAATGGTTTAGAATAACATTTTCCAATGTGTCTAGGGTTTTATTAAGTATTATATGAAAACAAAAAGAGATTCATTAAAAAAAGTTGCAAAATCTTTATTGAATAGTACTGTTTTAGATTGAATTATTGCCCTGAATCTTTTCCCTGCATTGCCTGCACATATTCGCCATGGCCCCAAAGTGGGTATGTTTTACCACCTCTTGACTTTGGGCTTGATGAAATAATTTCCTTTGACCAAGGGCATATAAGCAGAATTAACAGTGTGCTAGTTCTATGCCTGGACTTAGGGGGTCACACATGTTTGTGATTATTATCCTGTGCCTCTGCCTGTGCTATGACAGGAAGGGACGCCTGTGACCATCTCTCTGACACAAAGAGAATGACAGACTCTAAAGCAGGGCTGTCCACTCTGCCTTCCGTCCTTAACTTACATTCACAACCCCAGTCCCTTCTGTGTACAGACCACCACCTAGTCATGTCCAACCTACATCAGTCAAGTTCCAGATGACAAACAGGTGACCAGAGTAAGTTCTTTTAATCTACTGAATTTCGGGGTGGTTTTGTACGGAACATTTTTATGATTTCTCAGAATCTTTGATATGCTGGGAGTCTGAGGATCTCTCCTTCGGATGAGTGGGTTAAAGCCTCTGCCTTTGGCTCAGGTCATGATCTCAGGGTCCTGGGATCGGGCCCCACATCGGGCTCTCTGCTCAGTGGGGAGCCTGCTTCCTCCTCTCTCTCTGCCTGCCTCTCTGCCTACTTGTGATCTCTGTTTGTCAAGTAAATATATAAAATCTTAAAAAAAGAAAGAAAGGAAGAAAGAAAGAAAGAAAGAAAGATAGGAAGGAAGGAAGGAAGGAAGGAAGGAAGGAAGGAAGGAAGAAAGAAAAGATATGTTAGAGGGGCCCCTAGGTCGTTCAATTGGTTAAGCATTCAACTCTTGATTGTGTCTCAGGTCATGATTTCATTGTCATGACACTGAGACCCACATCCAACTCTGCTTGAGATTCTCCCTCTGCCTCCACACATGCTCTCTCTCTCTCTCAAAATAGATAAACAAAATCTTAAAAAAAAAAAAAAAAAAGAAAAGAACTGCTATGTTAGAAGAAGAACAACTAATCAGAAATAATATTTTTCCCTGAGTCTCTCTTAGTTCAGTATGCATTAGTTTTCTGAGCAGCAAATGAGCATCGTAATATATGCCATGTTATAGGTATTGAATGGGACATTTCTTATCAACTTGAAAAATTTGGCTAAATCACCAAAATGCATATAGTAGGTGATATGTTACTCCCACATTCAAAGAGATCTACAGAGATACTTCCATAGAACTTACTAATATGTGATTAAAATGGTCCTTCACTATTAACTACTATCATCCACTTCCTGTCTCTGTTAAAAATGAAGGTTCATAAAGGAAATACATAAAAGGAAACAGTGCTGAGGCTTCTCTCTTTACTTTCTGTGTGGGGGAGAGGAAGTGTGTATCCCACCTCCCCACTACCATCATGTGAAGAAAGGTGACTGAAAGAATCATTCATAGAGATAAGAGTTATCTGTAAGAAAGACTACCCCTTTCTCACTATCTGGCTCTTGGGCTGGCTGAGCTATGAATCTCCTAATGATATAGAGCATCAAAGAATTCTTAGGAAAAACTGACAGAGGTCCCCAGGATTTGGGAACATATGTGATAAGACTGATATAATCTTCTCTTGAGACATTCAGAGGATAGGATACAAGCCTTGGAAGTCCTTAATGACAAAGTTAAGGGAGTGGACAGTACAGATAGAAAACAGCCCTTCACCTTAGTTTGCCTGGGAAGCAAATGAACATAATAATATATGTCAATATATGTCATGTTTTTGGATGTTGAATGGAATAGTTCCTATCCATTAGAAAAATTTGGATACAGGAAGCAGGAGTTTTCTTAGGCCACTTGATTTGGAGCTGTGGAGTAGGGGACAGAACCAAGAAAAGAGTGAAATTACGTCAGCCAAAAAGTATTTTGTGCTGTGTATAAGCTCACATAAACTCATGGATACCTAACATGTCAAACTATATTGATAATCAGATTACAGGTGCTCAACCGATAAAATATTTCCTCTATTTCTCTGTTGCATTCAAATCCTACCTTGGTAGTACCAGAAGGACTGGAGCAAGAGAGAGAGAGAGAGAGAGAAAGACTAGACCTCATCCCTACTATAGGTACTAGGCACAGATCTGGAGTGAAGAGAGGGAGAGAAAAGGCTTTAAAATTTATTTTAGATCAAATAAGACCATTTTTTATTTTATTTTTTTAAGATTTTATTTTTATGTATTTGACACAGAGAGAGAGAGAGATGACATGTAGGCAGAGAAGCAGGCAGAGAGAGGAGGAAGCAGACTCCCGATAGAGCAGAGCAGAGATATGGGGCTCGATCCCAGGACCCTGAGATCATGACCTGAGCCGAAGGTAGAGGCTTAACCCACTGAGCCACCCAGGGGCCCCAAATAAGACCATTATTTAAAAACATTTCATTTATTTGTCAGGGAGAGAAAGAGCACAAGCAGAGGGAGCAGCAGGCAGAGGGAAAAGCAGGCCCCCCACTGAGCAAGGAATCTCACATGGGACTCAATCTCAGGACCTCAGGATGCTAACCCTAACTGACTGAGTCACCAAGGCATACCCATAATGAGACAATTTTTATAATTAGACAGTGACTGTATATAGCTATAGGATTTGCCAGAGATATTTTCCTCAGGTGAGGGAAAGGAGACCTATATTAGAAGACAGTAATAGGTAAAGAATAAAGAATAAAGCTTTTCTTTTATTGAACTTTACTAATTTAAACCCATTAAAAAACAACAACAACAAAAAAAAACCAAAACTAGTCTCCTCGGCCTCTGGAAAGTAATCTATTGCTTTGTTTAGGGTTGGGGGCTGGCCACACTGGGTCTCACTGTGGGAGTAGGCATCCTAGAAAGACCAACCATGTGGTTTCTTCCTTAGGCTGATTTTTTTTTAATGTATTATTCCCCTGCAATTATTCATAAGCCTGAGTATATTAGCTTTCTGTGAATATTTCTAGCAAATAATTGAAATTGATAGTTTGGTTACTCCCAAAACTTGCTTTGATGTCAAAAGTCTTGGCCAGACGTAGCCTTCTAGAGGCCTGTATTCTCAAAACTTACAGTTTGGCTAACTCTGATAGCATCTTATTTCATCTGTAAGAATTAGTATTTTTTAAGCCTAATGGAATTCACATAAATTAAGCCATGTGGTCTATACAAGTGACCAAATTAACACATTAATAATGTATATTTTTCTGATGTGCAAAACAAAAAGTGATACATGTAATTGTAGAAAATTTTAGGAAATGGAATATAAGAATGAAAATGAAAATCACGAGTAATCATATCATCCAGATATATGCAATGTGAGTTATGCTAACGTATTAGTGTATTCGTGTATATATTTTAGGTCACATGATTTAATAAATATTTTTCTGAAGAAATGTTGCAATTTTTCCTAGACACAGCTGGATTTCTAGGCTCAAATAAGGTCATCTTCTAGTCTATTTGTTTACTAGCTATGCTTTCCTGTAGGTAAGCTTCATTCTTAAGGTTCACACAGTGACAAGACGGCTGCAGGAGCTCTAACTTCATATATTCTCAGGTTCAAGTTCAGGAGGAAAGCCTCTCTACTAGTAAACACCAGAAGTATCCTAAGATCCAAATGCTTCCTCACAGGACACATGCCCAGCCATGCAGTACTGATTAGCTTGAGCCTAGATGACATGTTTCACCACTGGGGTGTGGGTGGAGTCTCTAAATACATTTCAGTTCTGTTGTCAGAAGAGGGAGCAATAATTGCTAGAAAGTTCAAGCAAAAACAAATGCTCATCACATTATACCTTTAGTTCTTGGTATTTCCCTATGAGCCATTGCCAGAATTCAACAAAAATTTTTAGTTTCCTTTGTGAATGTGTTTTTTAAAAAATAAGATATTAAGGTAATAAATTTTTATCTGTTTTCTATTTCTTAAATATAATTACTTCCCGGTTTTTCATATACATTCAATTTGAGTAATTTTTTTGTGTATAGAAATTTTTCTAAGGGACCAAAACTGTCCATCCTTTGTGACTTCTTTCTTTTGTTTTGTTTTTTTCTTAAAGTCCTCCCTGTGATAAAAATTCACCTGTTGGGGCACCTGGCTGGTTCCACCCATAGAGCATGCGTATCTCAGGGTTGTGAGTTCACACCCCACAATGGGCATGGAGGCAAATTTAAAAATAATAATAATAATAATTCCCACATGGTTTATTGTCTTGTTTTTGTATTGTGTTTCATGTTGCATTTATTTTTTAAAGCTTTTATTTATTTATTTCAGAGAGATGAGCACAAGCGAGGAGAGGGGCGAGAGGAGAGGTAGAAGCAGACTCCCTGCTGAGCAGGGACCCTGAGCACGGACCTTGATTCCAGGACCCTGGGATCATGACCCAAGCCAAAGGCAGCGCTTAACTGACTGAGCCACCGAGGCACCCCTTTGTTGTATATTTTTGAATAGTAATTTCATACTTGTTTATATCCTCTGCATAACATTCAAAGAAAATCACATTGACATGCTGAAAGTATACTTCATATCTTCCTGAAATTTGACCTGCTTGGTTTTTCTCTAACTGTTTGAAAATGCAGACAACTGTGTAAACTGTTCAGATCCTTTAATAAAAAATTAAAGAATTCTGTCACACTCCAAAAACCTAAGAACTGTGCTTCTTCTACATTGTTTGCAAAGACCAGCTGTCTACAGAGTCTTGCAACCACAGATCTTACCAATTCCCGTCATAACAGGGAATGAATTCCTAATGATAGTGTAGTGTGTATTGTGGTCATGTTTGCTATGATTTGACAGTCTAAGGTCAAATCAGAAGAAAGAGGAAGGAATCCATTGGATAAAGATTTTGTTTTATACCCTAGTTATGAAAACTTTTATTCTGCCTTTTTCTTGTTTGGATATACTCATAATTCAGCAGCTTGCAACATTCCAGAATCACACCAGGAAACAACCCTGAAAATAGTTGAAGACAGGAGCAGGGTAGGAAAAACTCGCTTCATTGTCTGTAACAAGACCATTGCCTCCAATACCTCCTGAATAGCAGAAGGAAACTGTCAAGAGCCTCTCAGCTAAAAGATTCCCAGGGGTTTTACGAAAATGCCGTAGTCTTCTAAATAACATGACTTTCTAATTTGTAGCCATATGTTTCCTATCTTTTTCTTGATTGGTGGGGCCTTGAGAATTAGTACCATCTAATTCTGTGAGAGGGCTGGAGAAACAAATGCAGTGCTATGGTTAAAGAATGACTCTAACAGGGGCACTTTGGTGGCTCAGCCGTTTAAAGCGTCTGCCTTCAGCTCAGTTCATGATCCCAACGTCCTGGGTTCTAGCCCCACATCAGGCTCTCTGCTTGGCAAGGAGCCTGCTTCTTCCTCTTCCTCTTCCTCTGCCTGCCTCTCTGCCTACTTGTACTCTGTGTGTGTGTGTGTGTCAAATAAAAACAAAATCTAAAAAAAAAAAAAATGATTATAATAAAAATACATGTGCATTAAGGACTTCATAGAGGAGCCAAATCTGTTAGTCTACTGAGTTTTCTCAGTTCTTTTCTTTTTTCTTTTATTTTTTTTTAAGATTTTATGTATTTGTTTTGAGAGAGAGAGAGAGCATGCACACACACAAGTGGGAAGGGGCAGGATGGTAGGGAGAGGGAGCAAGACTCGGAAGCAGACTCTGCACTGAGCTCGGAGCCCCACACCAGGCAATCCCATAACCACAAGATCATGACCTGATCCGAAACCAAGAATCAGAGGCTCAACCGACTGAGCCACCCAGGCACCCCTCTATTAGTTATTTTAATGCAAAAGTGAGAAGTCTTAGAAAAATGTGGTGAAAAACCTAAATTCTGACAGTTAACCTCAGAACCACCCAACAATCTATACAGGAAAGGCACCAGGAAGCTCCATCCCACATTTCACCCCAATGTCTACATTCAAACAAGCTTCCAACACCATGAGAATTACTTTTTAGCTCTTGAACTTGCGCACTTTGTCATAATTGTCATTTTAGAAAGAAGCCACCGTCATGCCCCAGGTGCATTACGAACAAGGAGCCACGCTGCATCGCCCGATCTGTCTTAGATCCTGTCATTGTCCTTTCCATCACAACATGAGTGAAGGAGGGATCGTCTCCAACTCCAATCTTAAAATAGCTTTGCCCTTCAGGGACTCCTCTTTGCTCCCTTTATGAAATCTAACCTTCTTAAAATGACCCTCAAGGTCTTCAGGATCTGGCTAACCTCTCCAGTTTTCTCTCTTTTCATTCTCCTGACATACTCAATGCTCCCACCATACTGAAGTTCACTCACGACAGTACACTTGCTCTTACTCTCCAAGTCTTGCTTCAGGCTTTTCTAGTATCTTTGAAAGTCATGTTTTTCTTGCAGCCATACGTCTTATCTTGCATTTTGTTAGTTTAAGGAGAGGTGATTCTTTAAGTCTCATCCTACAGAACATTTTCTTACTAATCCTCCTCAGACGCTCCAAATTGGGCTTCATTGCCTCTCCGATGTGTGCCTCTATGACCCTGAATATCTAATATTCTTGAGCCCACTCTGTATTATAATTACCTGTTTTCACTGTTGTTTTTTTATGTGGAGGGTCATACTTACCATAAACTTCTTAGGCAGAAAACAGGACTTTTGTGTTCATCAATGCAGTCCTGACATAAGCTAGGTTTTTAATCATTATTCACATTCTGACTCAACGGAAACCTCACCCTGTGTTTGGCAAAAGGAAGAGTGTCTTCTTGAATATCTTCCACCAAGAAGGCAGCTGATGGTCACGTCCTCCAATTTACCCTAGGGAAATCTGCCTGAAGTGGCTTCTGTGAGAAGGCTATAAGAGACATACAGACACCAATTAATAAAGGAGTGTGCAATACTAAAGTTGGTACAAAGAAAAAAATAGAAACCTAGAGGAGAAGAAACCAAAAATGGGTTCACATTATCAGAGGAATGAAGAGGTGGAAAAGAAATTATTTTAAAAGTGCTGTAGAGTGCAAAGGGGACTAATTAAGATCATGTAAGGAAAAGGAAAAGATTTCAGGTGTGCTTGGAAGTCCAGTAATTCCACCAGGTGATGTTCAGAGACAAAATAATTTTTACCTTTATTGCTCTTGGCATCCATATTCTTTGAATAACATGTCATACAGTGGTGTGATTTGAGCAAAGCAAGTAATATCTATCTGAAGAATTAAAAACTGACCATGTCTTATAATAATAACATAACTTCTGGCATTCATTAAGCATTTACTTAGAGCCAGACAAGGTGTAAAATACTTCGTATGCATCATTGCAATTATGGTAGGCTCCTAAATTTATCTACATCCTAGTCCCCAGAACCTGTGACTATTTCATTATCTAGTAAAAGGGACTTTGAAGATGTGATTAAATTGAGTATCTTGAAATGGGAAAATTATCCAGGATTATCCTTGTGGGTCTTAAATGTAGTCACAAGAAATGCAGGTGGCCACTAGACATTGAAAAAAGCAGGAAACAAATCTCCCTTCAGAGACTCCAGAAGGAACCCACCTCGCCCATACCTAGATTTTAACCCAGTGAAACTAATTTAGGACTTCTGAGTCTAGTATTATAAGAGAAAAATCTTGTGTGTTTACATCACTAAGTTTGTGGTAAATTGTTACAGCAGCAATAGGAAACTAATATACCTTTGTTCTCAAAACCAAACTATTATTGAAAGCCCAAGGAAGTTAAATAAAGTGACAGAAGCAGGATTCAACTCAAGCAGTCTGATTCCAAATCTGCTGTCCTTAACTACTACACTCTTCCATTGCGGGAAAATTGTCTGAGTATGTATTTGTGGTAGATCCAATCGCATGTGGTGTTTTTGATTAACCAAGGTAATAAGAATACAAAAATGGAAATGTACTTTTTGGGGAAATTTGTTTAGAAAAGGTTTCAGCTATTTTTAACTTTCAGTTTCTGGACTATTTCCCACAATAAAATAAGGGCTCCTTCTATTGTATTAAAGATTTTTTTAAAAACTATCCTAAGACCTAATACATATTAATTCATTAGTGATTATAATCACATTGTTGTTAGATTCTCATAAATAACATGTCCAATTATAACTAATGAATGATTCTGTTTCAAAGAAGAGTATAAAAATGTTCCAGATGTGCATAGTTGAGTACTAGAGACTTGAACTTAGAAGTTAGCACACATGAATTTCAGCTGCAGATTTGCTCCTTAGAGTTTAACCTTGAACAAGCAATTTAACCTCTCTTGATTTTCTTATCTATAAAATGTGGAGTTTGCCCTATCAGCCACCTTTCTTTTCTAAGATTCTATGAGTCTGTGATTCAATTTGCTCCTCAAGCTTGTTGGTGACACTGGATTTTTTCCATATAAAAAGTTGTATTTTGCCCTGTTCTGAACATACTGCTTATAGTTTGATTCTAAACAGAAATCCATCCTTTGTCCTATTAAAAACTGCTTTGATCTGCTGGGAACTCTGATTTAATAGCAGGTAGAGACATCTTTAATGACCTTGTAGAGCCAAAATTTGGTAGAGGCACTGGTGAAGCATTTATTGGGTGCTTAGCATCTATTAGGTTCTTTTGCGTATTATCTATTTAATGCTTGCAATAACCCTCCCAAAAAAGTATATCCTCCCAATTTAATAGATGAAGAATCTTTAAACAATTTGTCAAGATCTTTAAGTTAATAAGTGGCAAATATCGTTATCCCAAATCTTTGCCTTTTCCACAATTCCATATTATAAGATATAAAAGTAATAATAGCTTCTATATGCCAAACACCGTGGAAGCTTTTATTTTCTCAAGATGGTTATTCAATATATCTACCCCATCCCATATGTTCTTGAAATGTGACTCAAGATCTTCCTACCAAAATGTGGGGTTCCATTGTATCTGGGCAGTGGATTGTGGATGCTTTAAATCTTTAAATAAAAAAGTATGGTGGGATGATTTTATGTTACTTCTGAGGCTAGGTTTCCTAAGAGATGCAGCTGACCCTGGACACCTTCTCAGGACACTGGTTCTCGCAGCCCACTCACCACTCTGTGAGGAAGCTCAAACTTGTCCGCACACACAAGGAGGCTCATGTCAGGAGGTATTGCGGGCCCCTGGGAGCAGTTAGCATCAAATCTAGAAGTATAAATTGATGATTTCCTCGATAATTTCAGTTTCCCTCTTCAGCAGAGACTAAGAATATTGCAGAACAGATACAAACCACAGAACCCACAAACATGACTGTTTTGCCCCATTACATTTTGAATAATTTATTCGGAAGCCCCAGCAACTAGAGTAAGTATGTATCATGTACAGAAGAGCTTAAAACTGGGCGCCTGGGTGGCTCAGTGGGTTAAGCCGCTGCCTTCGGCTCAGGTCATGATCTCAGGGTCTTGGGATCGAGTCCCGCATAGCGCTCTCTGCTCAGCAGGGAGCCTGTTCCCTCTCTCTCTCTCTGCCTGCCTCTCCATCTACTTGTGATTTCTCTCTGTCAAATAAATAAATAAAATCTTTAAAAAAAAAAAAAAAGAGCTTAAAACCTTTCCACTTTACAGAAGTGAAAACAGAGCCAGAGATTATATGACTCACTATGAACCACATGGTTAGTATATAAAAATAGTGAAATTAAAAATCAGCCGTGTCCCCACCCCAACACTCATGCCCTAGTTGCTATATTGTATTATCTCCTGACAGAATCCCAATTTGGAAGTTGTTGAACTTTATGCATATTCACCAGTCTAGAGTATAAGCCAGATTTTAATATGACATTACGTTTGTGATATTTGATAAATTCAAGGCTGTTATGTATATGTAAATCTGGTACATCAAAATACAAACAGAAGCAAATAATAAGATTTTAGGAAATCGCATTATTTCTAGGTCATTTATATTCTGTATCCATTTTACCAGTTTCATTGACTTTAAGGTATATTTTTACTTTGGGAAACATAGAATTTTGTTTTGTTTTGTTTTTTGAGAGCTTTAGCTTTCACAAGCAATACAGCAATTAATACATTAAGGTAGCAATGCAATGTTATACTTCAAGTATGCTGAATAATTTGACTACATCAAAATTGATTTCAAATAAGATCTTGGAAGCAGTTGTGGTTGGTTTCCTATCCAAAAACCATTTTATCTTCAATTTTCTCTCAGAAATCTGATTTTATTTGGCATTCACAGCCCCCTCCTTGCTGATTTTAAAAGTAAATAAAATGAACTTTGCTAAAGGTTTTTGTTTTCAGGAAAAAGATTTTTTAAAAGAAGTAATATGACAGGAGGAGGAATGTCTCAAGTAATATTCTAAAGTAAAACTTAAAATTCACTGCTAGAAAAAAAATGTATAATGTCCTGTGTTTATTTCATTCTAACCCAAAGAACTATTACAAAAAGTCCTTAATCTTTTTTATTGCTGTGACTTGTTACTCTCTTCCCTGTACTTTAAGAGTAGTTTATCATAAACAGTTTTCCTTTTTAAAATAGTCATTGAAAAACTAAAAATAGTACTTTGTTCTGATTATTTCTTTTTAAATATTCACTCATAATATGCCTTTTGCATTTCCTCTCTGAAATCAGACAGTTTTTCAGTTTGTTTGTTTGTTTGTTTGTTTGCTTAACCATCAGTGGAAATAGGTCAATAATTTCAGTGTGAGATTAAATGTTGACCTTCCTGTCTTTAAATGTAAAAAAATATAAATTCTGGTATATAGACTTTCTAAATCCTCTCTGTGTCTTTACGAGTATAATACACAGTTCTATTTTTTTTAAGAGGAGAATATTTTCAGAGTAAATCAAGTATTTAGATTGGTGCAAGATATTTGAGACAAGTTTTAAAATGCTATGCCTTTTAGTAGTAATTTAATAAATTCAAGTGCCAGCTAACTTCCTGAGAAATTTTTGTCACTGAAAGAATCTGGCTCACAATGAATGAAATGGCAGGCGTTTTTAAACCAAACATATGTTTCTAATAACACTCTTGTGTATACAGTGCAGTATTTTCAATGTAGATGAGGTACTCTGGTGACATCATCCTTTAAATTCTCTTTAGGTAAACCAGATGGTTGAATGTGTACGCAGTAAGAATGCTGTTAAACTGTCCAGAGAGAATAGTTTAATAATCTCAAAGAATGTCACTAATACCCAACATGTGTATTTTTAAATGGTATTTATATTGAAAAAAACTGATGTCCCAAATCTGTTTCAGACCATTCTCAGTTAAACTAAATGATAAACCTTGCAGGACTTTTTTTTTTTTTTAAGGTTTCTTTTTTTTTTTTTTTTAATTTTTTATTTTTTATAAACATATATTTTTATCCCCAGGGGTACAGGTCTGTGAATCACCAGGTTTACACACTTCACAGCACTCACCAAAGCACATACCCTCCCCAGTGTCCATAATCCCACCCCCTTCTCCCAACCCCCCTTCCCCCAGCAACCCTCAGTTTGTTTTGTGAGATTAAAAGTCACTTATGGTTTGTCTCCCTCCCAATTCCATATTGTTTCATTGATTCTTCTTCTACCCACTTAAGCCCCCATGTTGCATCACCACTTCCTCATATCAGGGAGATCATATGATAGTTGTCTTTCTCTGCTTGACCTATTTCGCTAAGCATGATAAGCTCTAGTTCCATCCATGTTGTCACAAATGGCAAGATTTCATTACTTTTGATGGCTGCATAGTATTCCATTGTGTATATATACCACATCTTCTTGATCCATTCATGTGTTGAACAAACAAACAAAATCTTAAAATCCTTAAGATAGAAGATTTCTGTATAGCAGCTAGCAATTTTGTTACCATACTGTAAAACTAAAAACATTAAAATGTGTACCATACTACAAATGCATAGCTATAATTTTTTCCTGTCTAAAAATGGAAAGAGGTTCCTTGGGTGGCTCAGTGGGTCAGGCCTCTGCCTTCTGCTCAGGTCATGATCTCAGGGTCCTGGGATCGAGCCCTGCGTCAGGCTCTCTGCTCCGCAGGGAGTCTGCATCCTCCTCTCTCTACCTGCTTCTCTGCCTACTTGTGATCTCTCTCTTTCTGTGTCAAATAAATAAAATCTTTAAAAAAATAAAAATAAAAATGAAAAGAGAAGAGAATCTTGAAGAAGTTTGGAATTGAAACAAACAAGAAAAGAGAAAATGGGGAAGGAGAAGCAGAACTCAAGATTCTCTGTCCACAAGAAAGTTAGAGCCTAGATATTTGACAAATAAATCTTGTCTCCATGGTTTTTTAATCCATTCCACGTACAATATGTCATGGAACGAGATTTGAGTCTTATGATGATAGAATAAAACTAATTGAGGTTGGAACTCAAGGAATCAACATAAATTGAGTTGATCCAATGAGAAAGAAAAGTAAAAATAAATTCTAAATTTAATACTTGAGACTTTTATCAATGCAATTACATTGTACTTAATGGTTTGCCCTTAATACCCTACCCAATGAGCTTCCTCCTACCCTGAAAGTTGAAATACTGAAAGGAATTTAAGCAGAGAGAAATAGATGAAGTTAGAAGAGTTTTAGTAAAGAAAGTGCATCCTTTCATTGTAAACAGTAAGAGGAAATTAACAGCATTTTAATTACAGAGTCAAAGTTAAAATAAGTTTGAATTCATAATTCTAAAATTTGGGTTACACTTTACTTCCATGAGGATGTCATAAATCACTACTTAATCTTACATAAAATACATAATATGATAATTAAAATTTCAGGTGAACAATATATGCTTAGATTCTGAAAACTACCCAGTATATTAGAATGCCATTATTTACCAGTCCTTAATTGTCTTCGATTCCATAATAACATAAAATTTTGTGGCATCTCACTGCATTACCTTGAGGGAAGAAAAAAAAATACAATGAAGCTCAAATTACCTTGATCTTAGAAGGAGAAATGACTTTCCTGATGGCGATTCTGGAAGCAAAAACTGAACATGTCTCTTGACAACTCTGCTTTTATTTTTGCTGTAGGAGGCACATATTCTGGTCTGTTTGCTGTCTTATTCATAAGGGCTGGGTAGGAGCTCTACTTTGTCCACTCTGTGATAGTGCAATTATCCCAATGATGGGTGAGTTAGTCTAATATAGAGATTAAATATTGACAAGACAACTTATGCTTATATCTAAATTCACCTTCTCCAAATTAGTCATAAGAGAAATGAGGGTGACCTTTTGCCCCTTGTCTGACATCTATCCCCCAGTTGGTTCCAAACTTGAGAACAGAATAAAACCTGAGAAAAGAATAAAGAATTCAATGTGTTTCATGCAAGCTACACTCTACCTCAATTTTTCCTCTTGGGAAATATATTAGAAAAAAGAATCAAAATATTGAATCAGAGTAATATTCCACCTAACCCCATGTCTTACAGAGATATTAAGGGATATTTGCAAAGTTCTTTAAAATCAATTTTTATGAGATCAAGAATTGTCTTTATGATTATAGGAAGGCATAAATTTACCACAAAACTTCTAACCTGGATGTTCTGAGGTCTAAAATGTTACATGAATTATCTGTGGCAAATCTAATATTGAACCAGGAAATCAGGAAGCTACAGTTCTATTTATGGAAGGAAGTGTTGCAAAAAATATATAAACATCATCAAACAATGTCTTCCATGTTTTTCTCTTTTCTCTGCTTACCTGTTTCTGACTAGTACATATACAATGGTATATGATTACATGAA
Organism: Mustela nigripes; assembly: GCF_022355385.1. Taxonomy (NCBI): domain Eukaryota; kingdom Metazoa; phylum Chordata; class Mammalia; order Carnivora; family Mustelidae; genus Mustela; species Mustela nigripes. The sequence continues at coordinate 252,612,852 of NC_081557.1, read as the reverse complement.
GTCAAACTAAACAAAGGATCAAGTTAAAACTCCAAGTGAAATTTATAATCAAATAGAAACAACATACACTATTCTGATGTTCCCATTCAAGAAAGAGACCTAATGGCAATAAATATCTAACATAAACCAGCCATACTTGGCTCGGTAAAAACTGACTTACCAAAGAAGAAAACTTATTTTTGTAAGATGATAGACACAGTAAAACTATTTCCAAAACTGACATGAGAAAACTTGCTGTCATGAACCAAATAAAATTAAGTAAGGGTGAGCATATGATAGGGCAAATAATTTTGATAATAATCCTTACTGATGTTAACCTCATGCCAGGATATGTACATTTTCTCTTTTAATCCCCAAAGCTCAATAAAGGTATTGTAATATTATGTCCCCTCTACAGACAGAGAGGTGTGGCTTAGGGAGTTGATGTAAGTAGTCCAAACATACGCACCTAGTAAAACGTTGAATCCAAATTCAAATCCAAGGCAGTCCAACTCTATATCCCAACTCAAGTTAAAATGTATACCATGGTGATAAAAATAAAGAAGAAAGAAAAAGGGAAAGGAAAGAAGTAAGGCAGGCAAGCAAGCTTAACTAAAAACAATTATATTTACAAAAGCTCCATTATGGTAGGCCATAATTTTAGCATAGCCAAATACAAACCAGAAAATCTGTGTAAATTATTTAGAAAAGTTCCTGGCATGTAAGAAGCCTTAACAATGTTTGGCTACTAATGTTTTACTCTGTAAAATATGCTTACATAAAAATTGAGGTGTATTTTCCCTAAAAGCTGAGGATTTCCATTATCCTAGTTTCATCAGAATTACCTGCATTACTTATTTCCATTTGAGTTGTCCAATCAGCTGTTATTTTTTGTTAGTTAATATAAATGTGTCATATTAATAAAATTTAGAAATATATTGTCAATGAATATATTATGCTATCATTCATACATAAAATTGGAGATATTGACCCAAATTATTAAGATCTGAACCTTAAATTGTTTGATTTTTCCACTAGTAGGAATGAATTTGTAGTTATCTACAATTCTCAAGATTCCCTTTATATCATAATTAAATAATATATAAAAATTATATACAAAAACAGTTCATAGGGATTCTGCTTGGATATAAAGGGTTAACTCAAGAAACTAAAAGATTATTTCTGGTTAGGAGTAAAATGTAGCTTGAAATGAAACCAATTTTCATGTACCTGGTCCTGACTTTTTAACAGACTAGAACCATGTTTTTAATTTTTAATGTTCAGACAAATCACCTGAGAATATATTAAATGCAAATCCTGATTCATAAGGGATAGGACAGGTGTGAGATCCTAATTTCTAACAATTTCCCTGGTAATACCAGGGTTGTTGGTCTATTGACCCCATTTTGAATGGCAAGGAATTAGAGAATGTAGCCATTGAACACATAAGAGAGACCCTTAATACTGTCTTCCAGTATGTCTTTTCTGGGAACATTTCCCTTCCTTTCCCTCAATAGGGGACACTGGCAGCCATCAAGATCATACTCCGATTGTCATTCACACCTGGGGGGTATGCCCTGAACTTGACCAGTCAGTTGCTTTCAAGTGGTGAAAGCTGACACCTGGAGAAAGTCAATTAATAATTCTCAATGACCTCGTGACTTGACATAAATTTCAGACCAAGTGCTTGTGGTCATTTTCTACCTAGGGGACAAGGAAAGAGAAAAACAGTTTTGTAATGAAGGAGAAAAATAAAACACAATATACAGAGAGAAAAAGACATGAGAGGCACCAAGAGAGTAATTTAATGGATTTTTTAGTGTGTTCACATTCAAATTCTATTCCCGAGGCCCAAGTATATTGCTGCCCTAATAAATTACCTTTTTGCTCAACCTGAGTGGGTTTCTATTTCATACAACCTAAGGAGTGCTAAATTTACACTCTAAAGCGTAATGTACTTTATCTTTCTACATCTAAAAGCACATGAGCTTGGGATCCATAATCACAGTCTCGTTGATGTGAAGTGCTGGCATCGGCACTAAGCAGGCACAAGTACGTATATAATAATATATGTTATACACATGGACATTATTGCAATGAATTTTTGCATCAAATATTTTATTTCACTGCATCTGTTACTTTAGAATTTGGTTCGAAATAAATAAATATAGCACTCATTAAACTTACAGATGTGCAATGATAGAAAAAATCTATTAAATGATATATATGAGTGACTATTATATTCCATAAGCTAAACAAACTGCCTTTTTAAAATGTATGCAATTCTCCTTTCAAAAGCTCAGTAGTTAATTACAAGGATGAAAAATCGTACATTAAATACATATGTTGATTGCTAACAATGGCACCAGAATGGTATTTTTCTTTAGATAAAGGTATTTTAAATTACTCTAGTGCTTACATATTATTCACAGTATCTATTCATATTTAACTGTTTAAAAGTTTAGCCTGATCAAGCAAAATGTTTACAAATAAACAATGCCATAAAAACATCTCCAGTTCGGGGCTTTGGCCAATCAACTTCCTGTAAGCTTTTAATGATGAATTCTGTTACTGAATAGCCAATCTAACCTTAGATCATACACTGAATCCACACATTTGTAGCAATCAGATCATTTCAGTAACACAGGTGTTATAAAGCTACCACAGAAACTAGGATCAAAAGGAAATATAAGACTTGCTTTTCCCCAAATATTTATATTCAATGCTATGTAAGTTTAAACTATGGTTGTTAATCCTAAGCATGACCAATTACATTGTTTGAATAAATCACCAACATTAAATTCCGGGAGCAAATCTATAGAATTGTCTTTGTGAAGCAGTAACTCAGACTGGTCCTCTGGTCAATTTACAGCCAAAATTCACACTGTACAGTTAACACATAAAAAGTTGTCATAAATTTACAGTAAAGTTTTTGGAGATTGCTAGGACTTCCAGGAATCTGGAAGAGGCAAAGAAAATCCTCTCTAGAAGAGCAAAGCTTTATCCTGGACTCAAATAACCCCTATGAATAAATTCCCTTCGACCTATGAGCAGCACTAATAAAAATAAATCAAAAAAGTACTCCAAAAATTATGTGTAAGAAAAATATACAAATATATATACCTACATATATATGTATATAGTGCATATATATACATATATATGCAAGTGCATCAGAGAGTGGATTTCTATAATAGGTAGCAGAAATAGATGATTAATTCATCATATATTCACATTATTAGAATAACAAGTAATTATGCTGGCTATAATTAAGGAAACAAAACACTAGTTTGAATCCATCTTCAAGGAACTGGAAATAATAAATAAAAACCAAGCAGTAATGAAAGAAAACATATTTAAAAATTCATACTTTAATTTTCAAAAATATATGAAAATTGAAATTAAAAACTCAGTGAACAGTTATAACATCAGATTAGACACAACAAAGAGAGTTAGTAGAGTGAAAGATAGAAGAAGCTATATATAGTGCAGCAGAGAGAAGAAACATGTAGAGTCTATGAAGAAGTTGGAGATGAAATTAACTGAGAAAGTCTAATATAGTTCAATTTGGCCATCTAGCTAGACAGAAGGACATTAATTGGTAAAAATTCTCACACTAAAAATATTCTATAACTAGTGTACAATGTCAAACAAAAGATTCAAGAAATATTAGGTCACGTTTGTAGAACAAATTTTAAAAATCCATACACGGGAACAACTTAATGAAACCATAGAACATCAAATAAAAGATTATTGAAATGAGATAGAGAAAAGGACAGGTTATTTTCTAAGGAATAAAAGATAGTTAACTTTTTTTTTTAAAGATTTTAATTTATAAATTTGACAGAGAGAGACACAGCAAGAGAGGGAACACAAGCATGGGAAGCGGGAGAGAGAGAAGCAGGCTCCCAGTTGAGCAGGGAGCCCAAGGTGGGCCTTGATCCCGGGACTCTGGGATCAGGACCTGAGCCAAAGGCAGATGCTTAACAACTGATCCAACCAGGGACCTGATAGCTAACTTTTTAACAATAAAAATTGAAACCAGAAGATAAGAGAATTCTCTCAAATTTTCAAAGAAAAAATCATGCCAAATATTACAGACAATTGAAAAGAGGAAATCCTCTAAACTCATCGTACTACTCCTGGCTATATCTGACATTATAATCAGAAAAAATTACTGTAAGAAAGTAAAATTACAGAAGCTCTTCACTCAACTTAGATGCAATATCCTAAACAAAATAGCACACTGAATCCAATGTAATTTTCAAAATAATGTATCTTGGTCAAAATGGTATCTGGGTTATAGGAGAATAGGTAAATATCTTTCAATTCATACATGTACTTTAACCCATTAACAGATTAAGAAGGGGGAAAAACTAATCATCTATGTAAGGTTAAAAAAAATGTTTAATATAATTTGATACCCATATTAGGAAATAGGAATAGAATAGAAAGTCTTTAATCTTATGAAGAGGTTAAACCTAAAGTAAGTATCATCCTGAAAGGAGAAACATAGGAATTCTCTTATAATCTAGAACTTTTATGCAACATCGTATTAGTAATCTTTGCAAGTATAAGACAAAACAAAATTGAATATAAAGATGCAAAGTAGAAATTATAACTATATAGAAAATCAAAAAATTAACATGTAAAATTAATATTTAATTAAATAGTAATATGAAATTTATATCAGTAGTATTTCTAATTACTAGTAAGAAACAACCTTAAAATGTAATTAAACAGTTTATCACAATTTACAATATTATCAAAGACTATCAAGAATCTTTAAAAATATTCAAGACTGCTTAGGGGAAATTTTTTAAGGTTTTATTAAAAGAAATCTAAATATATGGAGTGGTGTGCCATGCTCCTGGCTGGAAAAACTGATATTTAGAAATAGTATATTTCCTGATCATGACCATGTCAATTGCAATCCCAATATGTAACAAGGTAAGACGACTCTAAAATTTTATATGGAAGAGTAAAGGGCCAATAGTAGCCAGAGAACAGGAAGAAATGAATCGCCTACCAGGTCACCAGTAATTATTACAGTGTAAACTGGCACAAGGAAAAAAAAAATGACAACCGAAATAGAAAACTCAAAAACTTACTCACACGTGTTGCTATATGACAGAGGTGACATTTCAGATCGGTTGAGAAAGGAAGAATGTTTGGGGGAAAAAATGGCTATCCATATGGAAAAAAGATTAAATTGAAGCCACTTCACCCCATATAGAAAGTGCAAAGAAATAAAGATGTAAATGTCAGAAAAGCAATGTTTTAAATGTCTAGTAGAAAAACCTATCTGAAATGTTTTTTTTTTTTGATTTAGGGATATGGAAAAGTTTCTTAAAAGTACATTAAAAAAAAAAAAACTTGACCATAAATAAGAAAATGCAAAATTTGACTAGATCACAAGTGAGAACTGTTATTAAAGCAAAAGATGTATTAAAGTAAGTGAGAAATATAAGATGGAAAAATATCTACGACATACATAAACAACACAATATTGAGATGCCTAAAAAACCTTCCACAAATCAATATGGAAAACTTTTAAGTGATAAAAGAAATGACCAAAGGGGGATAAAGAGACTTTTCCAAGAAAAATTCATATGGCTAAATAAGAACATCAGTAGTGACCAGGGAAATGCAAAATAAGACCACGGTGAAATACCATTTTATACACACTTAATAACAAAGATTAAAATGAATGACTCTTTCAAGAGGCAGAGATAGAAACAAATCCAGGTTTGGTAAAAGGCCAGATGTTTATTTAATTTCTCTAAGAAAAAGTAATAAAGAATAATACCAAAATAGGTGCAAATTTTAATATTTATTTAGAATGAGAAAAGAAATCACAATAAATTACAAGTTTTAAAAAGCTGATGAATACCATAATCACCAGAAACCAAAACAAATCTTTTAAAAAATTTCCTTTTGGACACATCTACATAATAGTATTTCCCTACATCTTGAGGCTGCATACTTTTTTAGGGCTCTCCATAATAATAATTTTGGAAACTTTTCAGTAAAGAGAAAAGAAAGATATTTCCAATATTTTAAATGTAATTGAAGTTTGTTTTTAATATCTCGAGTGTAGGAAATGTTTCAGCTTTATGAGTTATTGTTAGTAATATGTCAATTTATTGAGGATTTCTATCAAAATTAGGAAAACTTCTAAGTTTGGTTCATATGTGAGCTATAAAATTTCAGGGCAGTTTAAATTTTCTTGTGCAGAGAAATATATTAAAGCCAGGTTTACACACTTCACAGCACTCACCAGCTATCAGGTTTTAATTGAAGCACACTTTAGTATCTTTTGACTGACTATTTCATTGCCATTTTCCTAATGATTACAACCTTGAGAGGAAACTCTTCTGATAACTGTGGACTAGTAATGAAAAATCATGCTGTGCTCTTAAAATGATAGCTGAGACTTCCCCACAATAATACATAATCCATGAGGGGTTTAAAATTAAATGAAATTGTCCTATCTATGGTAGTCTACGATGAGACCTTGATGCAAAGCTGCAGTTTAATGTTGAAATGTAAAGCCCTGTCGCTTTGATGTTTAAAAAATATATAGAGATGACTGACTTGGACCTGGGGTGTCTGCTACCCTCTCTATCACCATCTTCAGAAGTACCCCATATTATTTTCAATATTTCTTGAATGGACAAGCACCAAAATGCCAAAACAAAAGCCAAAAACCAAAAAAACAAAAACAAAACAACAACCACAATCAACCTCAGCTAATTTTATTAATCTGCCGCTTTTGCCTTTTAAAAAATGGCATCATTATTACCTCTTCCCATTTGGGTCAAAATTTCAATGGACTTCCTGCCCTATCAGTTAGGAATTATGGCTAGCATATGTGATTTTACCAATTTTACCAAGTGATTTTACCAACAAATATTGGAAAGTACAGAGGAGTTTAGATAAGAATGACTAAAACAAGATTGCGATTTATTTTTGCTCAGGTTAAAAACATGGGTCTGAAGATAGGCAACTCATGGTTGTACAGAAGCCCATAGAAGCAGGGACTTATCCTCTGGCAGCCTCTCTACTTTGCCATTTGTAGCATGTTGCTTTCTTTTTCAAGGTGACCCAATGGTCCAAGGTGCCTGCTAGAGGTCTAACCATTATAGTTAAATTCCAACAAGAATGAAGAGGTAAGATAAGAAGGGTAAAATACACACTGAGCAGGTAAGGCAACCCCTTTAAAGAAACTTCCTAGAAGCAGTATCACTGATTTCTACCTGTCTCTCACTGATGATGTCTAGTTATTAGACTGGGTGGGTAATAGAGACTTTTAGGTGGGCACATTGCAACTTTACTAGACTAGGTTTTATGAGTAATAGTTATAGTACTTTAAACATTGCATGCATATCAGGCAGAAACTTGTATCATGAGTCCTAAGTGCTTTTCATAGATTAACTTGTTTCATTTTCACGACAACCCCACGAAGTAGATAAAGTTATTACTCAATGTTGCAGATGTGGAAACTGAGGCACTGAGGGATTAAGTAACTTGCTTACAGTCAGATGTGAGCTAAGATTTGAAGCTTGGCTTTCTGGTTCTGAAGCATGTACTCCTAACCACAAAGGCAGAGGCAGAGGATGCTAACCTTTTTTTTTTTTTTTAAGGGCCAGATGCTAAATATGTTAGGCTTGTCAGCCCTAAGGTCTTTCTCCACTAGTCCCCCCCCCCCCCCCCCCCCCCCCCCCCGCTCCCTTGTAACTTAAAAACAGCCACAGATGCCACAAAATGAGTGGGTGTGGCTGTGTTCCAGTAAGAGCTGCCGGCCATACTCTGTGCATCCCCGGAAAATATCCATCCTGCCCCTCCAAAAAGGATGATGATGGAGTAGGTACCACGCAATTGTTTGTTCACTAAAAAGCGAATGTACTCTGTCTCCAACATCTGATGTATAAAATAGAGCATGATTGAAATCCTGCTGATGGAGAACTAAGTTTAGAAATCAATGGCTCATGGACTTGGTGATGGATGTCTAATATACATTCTAACTTGATTTCCTTCTTTATAGCCTATCATTTATCCTCCTAATAAATATTCAGTTTATGCTTTCTTTGAGGAGATCACAAGGAAGGTTAGTATATTAAAGCATTTGTGAGTTTTGTGGTTAAGAAACATGTTCAAATTTGTTGAATCTAGTCTTCCTGAATTTACCGGCCTACAGAGCCCCTTACCCACACCTACTTTCCCCTACACACACACACACACACACACACACACACACTAATATAAAAATATAATGTCTCAAAAGGGAAGTTTATCAGAGTAGCATGGGAAATATTGGCCTACATCTTGGTTACTTCCTTATTTTTCGTTGCTGTGGAAATGTCATCATGATAGAGATCATTTTGAAGGCTCGAAAACTTCTTCTAAATTCTTTAAATAAGAGGTATAATATAAACATCAATTTACTGGGGAACCACTAACCTTTGACAACAGTAGATTATTTTTTTCCCCTTTCTTTTGAAGAACTACGAAATGGAAGTAGTTATCCGAACGCTTTATCTCTAGTCCTTTGTGTCTCAGTTTTCAACACAGTAAACACTCTTGCCAAGCTATGGTAGATTTGGGGAGAGAAAATAACCTTAGCAGGATGTGTTAAAAACAAAACAAAACAAAAAACACACCTATTATTTGCTAGCAACCCTCCACATTCTTCTATTTTTCTATGTTACTTTTCTTCCCCAAACCTGCTTATTGTAGCTTGGGGTTCAAGTTAAAGTGCTAAGTGGATCACTAACAGGTGTATTACAAAGGAGACTGGATAATGGCAGCTGAATTAAATGCAGGCCAGATCATCCATCCTGTCATTTGAAAATACAAAAAAAAAAAAAAAAACCAAAACCTCGTACTGGATGCCTACTCTGGGCAAGACATTGTTCCAGACGTAAGGTTAAATGTTCGTGAAATAATTGGAAATAATTATTTGAGTAAGCTGTTTCCATCAAGAAGCAGTTATGTATTTATTAGTCCACTGACTAACGGAAGACTGTAACTTAATATGGAGTAGTAAATAAATATCTAATGGGATAATTAAATCTCAATAGGGGCATAATTGCTGAATAGCATACAAAAAGTCTAGAGCTATCAGAGTTTCAGCTCGCTGAATCAAAAAGGTTTTATTATGTGGGTAGACAGCTTATATTCTCTCTCTAAAGAATGGTCTTTGTAGCACCTATTTTCTGGAACAGTCACGTCAGGATTTATTTGTAGCACAACATGTTTAGTTACAATAGTCTTTTGAGAGTTATAATCCTTTAAAGTGTTCCCTTCTTTTAAAAGCGTTTTCAGACACTTTGGCATGAGACTATGTATATAAGCCCCAAATGTGATTGAATCCTCTGTATTTTGGGTTGTTCTTGAAGTTGATATACCTCTAAGAAGAGTGAAAGTGTATGTTGTATTTTGTATGTTGTTAGCAGTTATGTAGGATGATGAGAAAGGGTTGATCATTCAATTGCCTTAAAAACTTTAGTGTCCTTATGTGCTTTGGTGAGTGCTGTGAAGTGTGTAAACCTGGCGATTCACAGACCTGTACCCTGGGGATAAAAATATATTATATGCTTATAAAAAATTAAAAATTAAAAAAAAAAAAACCTTTAGTGTCCTTAAATTATGCAACTGGTCTAACATAAACCCTCTACACACAGACAAATGAATAGCCCTTTTTTAGCAATCGAGTTTCACAATTCCAAAATCTAGGCTTTTAAATCTAGCAAACCTTCAACAAAGCATTACTATTCAACTGAATTTTGTTTTTAAGCTCGGCAAAATTTAATTGTATCTGTAATTAAATCACCATTAGCCTTTAATTATCCTAATTAAAGATTTGTATCATTTCCTTATGATGGTCTCCCCTGTAGCTTGTTTTAAGTTAAATCTACTGGAAATAATAAGTAATTTCTTCTGATGTATGTCCAAGTCTCTGCGTCTCAGATTTGGAACACTTCAAGCTACATTTTGAATGAGACCACTCAATTAGTTTTCATTTTTGTCTACGGAAACACTGGAAATGCTTCAAAAGAAAATTCAAAATTTAGTGCACTTCTACTTTGTTTATTCACAAAAATCTTAACCATTTCCACTTAGAATAAAACTGAAGATACTAATAAATAAAACACAACTCTACATACATATGGCTTATTGAGCAAAAGAGGTCGAATTGTAATTAGTTTTCACTTCGGACATTCTTTGGGTAGAGCTGAAAACTCTATGGCATTACGTGAGAGGTTGGAGATTCTCCTTGACTCAAGAACATGGAGGATCCCAGAATACATACACATCTTCCTCCTCAAATTTTTGTGAAATTGGGGAGATGAAATGCTTAGACTTGTTTCTGTTTGCTAGAAATACACACACACACACACACACACACATACATACATACATATATAAATTCATATATATATAATTATCTATTTTAAAAATGTTTTTATTAACATATAGTGTATTATTTGCCCCAGGGGTATGTGTGTATGTGTGTGTGTGTGTGTGTGTGTGTGTGTGTGTGTATTTTGGAAAATCAGACTAGCAATCCATATTCAAAAAAAATGCTTGGGTACAAAGTGTACCTTTGGAAAAAATCCCCACAACGTTATCTGAAAGATAACTGGTGGCAGCACTATTTTAAAGGAACTGTTCTTTTATTTAGATGTATGTATTGTGGTGGGGTGTTTCCCTCAGCTCTAAGCCTTCGGGCTTGGTGAGAATAACAGCTTTTCTGGCTATCTCTTGCTAATCCTGGATTAAACCTAATAGCATTTTCATTTCTACCCTTTTTTCAGGAAGGTTTTTCATCAAAACCAATTTAATTAGCTTTTCAAGGACACATAAGTATTTAGAAAAAGTAGCATTTCTCTACTTGAAATTTTCAAACTTACAGAGTAAAATTCAGGACGCTGGTAAAAAAAGAAGAGTTTATAGAAAAACTAAACATTCAGTTCTGCTCTTCAGATGTTTATAATTAAATCTTACTAAGGAGAAGATAGAAATTAATTGTAAATGATAGAAATGTGCAGCTTTGTAAATATGACTGAATTCTGAGATTAATAGTTGATTTTGATTAACATGACACTGATGAGATAGAAATGGAATTAGGTAAAGATAGATAGAGGTCATTTGGATATGTAGCATGAAAGAGAGACATTTACAAGGCTCATGTCTCAGATGGACCCACCAAGCTTTGTAAGGACTGATACTAACACGGGTGTGTTTGTCCAGCTTCCCCCTCGCATCTTCTTCTTGTCGGACTTTGCTGCCCTTGTTGAGATATAAACGGCAATTTAGGCTGTGCAAATCATAGGTACTCAATCCCCCAGGCCAAAAACAGGTCCAGAGTAAGAAACAAGAATCAGTCTTGGTGACTCTGAATCCTTCCTTGGATAATTCTAATCAGAGCTGTTTTATATTTCCAAGGAGTTATTTGATTGAAAATCTGAAGCTGCTACCAAACATGACTGTCCACAAGAGACTGGGCTGTTATTACAATAAGAACAGGGAATGATTCTTAAGCATTTTCTATATGTCAGGCACTGTTCTAAGCACTCTAGTAACTTATGATTTCAACTCTATTATTCCAATAGCCCTATACAGTAGACTTTATTATTATCCGTATTTTATAGAGAAGGGAATTGAGATACAGAGCGGAACTTGCTCCAGATCACAAGACTAGAAAATGGCGGAAGGAAGTTTTCAACTCAGGCAGTCTATGTTCAAAGTCTGGGCACTCAACTACCATAAGATACTAACTTTCCCTGGGGGGGGGGGGTATCAAGCTGGGACATAAGGAAAAACAGAAAAATAAGAAATGAAAGTCTTTGTTTTGTTTAAAGATTTTATTTATTTGGCAGAGAAAGAGAGAGAGAAAGAGCACAGAAGCAAGCAGAGCTGCAGAGGGAGAGGGAGAAGTAGCCTCTCCACTACACAGGGAGCTGGATGTGGGGCTCGATCCCCCTCATCCCAGGATACTGGGATCATGACCTGAGTGGAAGGCAACTGATTAACTGACTGAGCCACCCAGATGCCCCAGGGAAAGTCTTTGTGTTCATTGTCTTGTCCAGTTGTGTTTAGTGTCACTGTCCAATCAGCACTTGCCTCACCTTTTCCCTCTCTGATTAGGTGAATCAGTAAATAGCATTAAAGGTATTTTGTATTTTTGTTTAGCTTAAGTAAATGTGAATTATATTTCTTTACTTAAAACCAAAGGATCTTAAAAAATACCCTAGTAAGAGGGACATCTGAGTGGCTCAATCGCTTGAGTGTCCAACTCTTAGGTTCAGCTCCAGTCATGATCTCAGGGTCCTGAGATCCAATGGAGACAGGCCCCGCACTCAGTGGGGAGTCTGCTTGAGATTCTCACTCTCTATCCCTCTGTCACTCCTCCTTCTTGAGCTGTCTCTCTCTCTCTCTCTCTCTCAAATAAATAAATAAAGGCTTTAAAAAAATACTCTCGTAACAGAAGAGAAATTATATCACATGTGAGGCAGATATATTGCAACAGGAGGACTCAGCCAGTACAATATGAAAAAATAAATGTAGTAAAATGAGTTCTTTGGGATATTCTGATCTAAGAATTAGCTCATAGTGTGAATGATCTATGATACTGAGCAATTAAATCACATGTTCTCTTTTGTCCTCAGTTTACTTACCTGTGAAGTAAAGGGATTGAACTAAATGATTTCAAAGGATGTCTCAGATCCATAATTCTGTGTATGTATACTGCACAGAAAGAAACAAATGAAAAAAAAATTTAAAAAGAAAGAAACAAATGGCTTAGAAAGAAGGGAAACCGAAGAGAGGACTGACTGATGAGTAAATCTCAAGGCTGAGTAGAAGATGCTGATTTATGGAGGAGAGAAACATCAGTTAATATGTAAACAACCTTTGCAAAACACAGAAGCAAGAGAGGTTAGGTAAGGTTAAGATTCAATAAACAAGAAAGCCTAAGAATGATGTTGCTATGTAAGAAAGATTATAAAAGAGAAAAGAGATTCCATATTTCAATGAGATTGGATGGAATTTAGCCTGAATCTGAGCGAAACCAGTCAGGGATTGGTTGGCTGGAGGCAATGATTGGCCAGAGCTGAGGAGAGTTTAGGTATAGCTTTGTGAAAAATAGTGGGAAGGAAAATCATTCTAAACTTGGCCCAGTAGGTTATACAAAGCAAGCGTGTGAAAGGAGTGGAATGAATGATATAAATAATTTCTCTGCATCCCTTGTAAACTATTTTGTATCATTGCATACCTGAAACAGCTGTCATTGAAAAGGAGGTGGGGTGGGAAATGGGCAAAATAGGGGAAGAGGTTGAAGAAGGACAAACTTGCAGGGGCGCCTGGGTGGCTCCGTGGGTTAAGCCTCTGCTTTCGGCTCAGGTCATGATCTCAGGGTCCTGGGATCGAGCTCCGCATTGGGCTCTCTGCTCAGTGGGAATCCTGTTTCCCCCTCTCTCTCTGCCTGCCTCTCTGCCTACTGTGATCTCTCTCTGTCTAATAAATAAATAAAATCTTAAAAAAAAAAAAAGAAGTACAAACTTCGAGTTATAAAATCAATATATCATAGGGATGAAAAGTACACCATAGGGAATATAGTCAATAATATTGTACCAGTGTTGTGTGGTGACAGCACTTACCCTGGTGAGCAAGGAGAAATGTATTGAATTGTCAAATGACTATGTTGCAACCTGAAACTAATATAACACTCTATGCCAGCTATACTTCAATAATAACTTTTTTTTTGAAGATTTTATTTAATTTATTTGACAGAGAGAGATCACAAGTAGGCAGAGAGGCAGGCAGGTGGGGGTCAGGTGGGAAGCAGGCTTCTCGCTGAGCAGAGAGCCCTATGTGGGGCTCCATCCCAGGACTCTGAGATCACGACCTGAGTCAAAGGCAGAGCCTTAACCCACTGAGCCACCAATAATATTTTAAAAAGGAGTTAGGACTCCAGATTCTTCTAAAATATGAGTATCAGATATATGTATTTACAATTTCTGAATCAATTTCTGAATATAAATTGCACATGAATTGATCAATCATTTCTTTCTGTGGTCTTTTTCTGTGATTGTAACAGACTTACATGATCCATCATGGAATTTTTTCTTACTAATTTTGGATAAAGCCTACTGAAGACAGTGCTCCAAACCTATTACCATTTGATCCGTTGTCACTAGAGTAAAAACTTATATGGCACTCCATCACTCTACCCATGAAAGTTATGTGTTAAGTAGCTAGGTAATTAAGATATATTAATTCTGTGTATGACTGCTCACCATTGAAGAAGACTAGAGGGTATGGCAGCCCAACAGAGGTGCCTAATGAATTGTTACAAGTTTCTCTCTTACCTTTCATGGAGTCCTCCATGTTCTTCCTATTTAGAGAAACTTCTAGGTATCGAGGTTAATTGTTTATTAAAACTTGAAAAGAACAATGTGAATTGGGTAGCCTATATAGGTTAAAGTTAAGCTGGGAATCATATTGAAAAAACTCGAGTTGTTATTTATTATTCATTTTGAATAATAATTTTAAAATATCTTTCATCAACTTATAACTGCACTCACTGGAATTATAGGCAGTTCACTTTAACAAGAAGTAGACTTTCAGATAGCTGTGACATTGCCAAAAACCATGTAGATATATGGCCTGATGATAGTCAAATGCCCAGAGAAAACTTGAAGATTTGTTCCTGTAAACAATTCCTAATACATGTCTGTGAATTTTGCCTGATGTAAAATTAATAAGTGACTTTTTAATACCAAGATAATATTTATGGACTCTGAAATTGATGATAGGACTCTGAAATTGATGATTTTGAATAATATTTTTCCATGAGTTAAATAATGAAAAATATTGTTAATAATCTAGTTGAATTTTACATGAACAGTATACTATCCATCTTTATAAATTGGGAGGAAAACCATAATTAGGTGATTAACTAGACTCAACCAAGGTAAAGAAGTTTTCTATTTTGGTCTCTCCCCTACATCTCCTGCTGAAAAACAAAGTTGTATAATATTTAAACATGATTAATGCAAATACTTTTCCAATATTTTTTAAATGGTTAACTCTGCAATTTTTTGCTCAAACTGCACATTAAAACTCCTGTGGGTTTTTAAAATTAACTTATACCTGGGCCCCATCCCCCAAGAGATTTTGATTTAACTGGTCTAGAGTGAGGCACGGGCTTTTTTTTTTTTTTTTTTTAATATGCTCTAGGTGCTTCTAATTGAAGCCAAGCCTGGGAAACGCTGAACTGTTTTGTTGACTCTCATAGTAACACATATAAACAGCAGGATAAGTTAATATTCTCTCTTTGAAATAAGTGGCTGGGCATAGGGGTGGCTCTGCCGGTTGAACGTCTGCCTCAGCTCAGGTCGTGATCCCAGGGTCCTGGTCAGCGATGGGGCCTGATTCTCTCTCTCCCCTCAGCCATTCTCCTCGCTTGTGCGCATGTGAGCATGTGTGCACACACGTACACACACTCAGGCACACATGCATGCACGGTTTCTCTCTCTGTCAAATAAATAAATAAAATCTTTTAGAAATAAATTAAAAAGTGACTAAAATGTTACATTGAATTAGTGTGTAATTCAAACCACAGGGATCGGAATTCGTTTTGACTCCTCAATGTTAGCTACTGCCGCAATTTGAATTTTTTTTTTTTTTGCAACTTGAATTTTTAAAACCAAACATTATTAGCGATTATTTTTAACCTTTTAAGCAATTTATAAACTACATAAACTATGTGTTTAGGTTATAACTGTAAAACAATTACATTAGAAATTTTAGATTATAGAAAAATAGCAAGTAATACTTAAAAATTTAAAACAAAGAGCTTAAAAGGAAGGTTCATATTCTTTATTCAGTTTCTCTCTCTCTCTTTTTAAATATTTTATGTTATTTGACAGAGAGACACAGTGAGAGAGGGAACACAAGCAGGGGGAGTGGGAGAGGGAGAAGCTGGCTTCTCGCTAAGCGGGAAGCCTGATGTGGGGCTAGATCCTAGGACCCTGGGATCGTGACCTGAGCTGAAGGCAGATGCTTAATGACTGAGCCACCCAAGTACCCCCAGTTAGTGTATCTTCTTATGTCTTTTTCAGCACTAACAGAATCAATGGAACTCTGTTTTCCTCAGTTACAATGAACTGGTGGCAATTACTCCAGTGCTAGAAAGTTTCTAAGAATGTGAGAAATTATTAGCTTTAAGATGTATCAAGTGCAAGACAAGAGGCTTATAATTTAATTCACTTTACTTTTCTTCCCCCCATATTTAAAAATAACTATTAATTTCTGGAATATGACTTCACTGGTAGGATTAATAGTATATATATGAAATATAAAATGCTTATTTTCATATCTTATATAAGCAAAGCATGAATATCAAAACAAAAGTCATAGGTTTAGTGAGATGATTCTCCCATTTGGATATATAAAGAGAATTAACTCGGAGATTAAGACATAACTCTTGTTTTTAGAGAATTGTGATTATCCAAAAGATCATGTTCATTGTAAGGATTTATTTAATAAAAGTAGGCAGGCATTTGTGTTTAATACCATGGTGTATTTTTACTTGAACACACTTAACACACAATCACCAGTATAGACAAGATCTTTTATTTCTATTTTATATAAAACCTTCAGAGCCTGTTAACATTCTTGATACTTTTGGATCAGATGTTAATATTTTCTGATGCTGTGACTAGGAATAAATCCTGGATGAAGCATTTTAGGTTTAAGTAGGGAAAAGTAAGCTGACTTCTGTCTCATTAAATCATATACTGAGACAAGACTCTTTACTGTCAACAATCTTTTTAGTATTGAATGAAACAAATAATTATAACAGTTATATTTAGAAATGGATTTATCTAAAAAATTCAAAATAATATAACTTTCTGGGCATTCTTTAATTTTTCACTTTTTCTCGTATCTACCTATGTAATTATATCCCATTTTACATACAAATAGAAGATTGGCAAGTGTCTCTAACTGCAATAACCAGATTTTTTACATACTCAAAAATTATTTTAAATTTCTCTAATAAATATTTCTAGTGTGTTACATATAAATATTAATGAGGAAAACTCCACTTTCTTAAAATCTTTCCTATAGGCAATTACTACATATATATGTTTTTTACATACACATGCAATTACACACAGACACCAACACAGAAACACATAGTCTCTCCCTTTCCCATGTTGTTTTAGACAAAATGATGGAGTAAAACAGTCACGCATCAGCTTCAGATCTACCCTATTCATCACCAAACTTGAGAATAGACTCTTGTATATATTTTCCAAAATATTAATAGATTTAATTTTGTAAAATCGAGGCCTTTCTGGATTGTCCTGAGGCAAAGAGAACTCTGTTAATCCTTTCCTATAATATAGTCCCGCTATGCCCCCAAATAACCAGCTAGAGGCAAAAGACCCTAAGTAAGGAGTAATGTGTTTCTGAGGGAGAGACAGAAGCAGTGTAAAAGGCTTGGTACTGGGAGCAGCCATGCAGACAGGTGTGAACTTGTTCGAAATTGAGACTCCAGAGCTACTTCCAGGCTAACACAAATCAAAATTTGCTTCTTAACAAGATTCTCGTGTTATTCATAGGCACTTTATAAATGAGAAACACAGTTGTTGAGAATAGATTCTTTGTCTCCGGTTGCTGTAGCCCAATAGTTGAGATTAGAACATAAAAAGCTATACTAACATGAAGGGATTCAATGGTTAGGGCAGAATTCTTAAAGCAGGATTCATTTCATTAATTGTTCTTCCTCCGCCTACGGATTGGAAACAGACATTTAGCAGAAATACTGTTACAATCGTTATTACTTTATCATGAGCTATAAAGTTATAAATTAATATTGGAGCAGTCACACCTCCACCATTTCACTGACATAAAATACTCAGGAAAAAAGCCCAAATTCAATTGTAAGAAAAATATTTTGGGTAGTGTTTTACAAACTGAGTTCCATGGGTTGGTAGTGCTCAATGTTTTCTCCTTATGTTCCTTGAGAATTTCAGGACCAGATACATGTTTTTAAAAGATTTATCTATTTATTTTAGAGCGAGAGAAAGAGCCCATGTGTGCAAGAGCAGAGTAATGGGGAGGGAGATGGAGAGATAGAGAGAGAGAGAGAGATTGAGAATCAGACTCCCCACTGAGGAGCCCAACACAAGGCTCGATTCCACAACCAGGAAATTGTGATCTGATCCAAAACCAAGAATTAGCCGCTCCACCAAATGAACCACCCAAGCACCCCAGAGCCAGATAATTTTAAGAAACAGAGCAATATCTACCACTCTTGGAGTTTTTCAGTGTATTCTCTGAAATTCCACAATAACAAAACAAAAACAAAACAAAAACCAATGTGACTTTGTTTAATCTGGCATCTCTCAGATATAATTAAATTTAGAGCCATTTTTTTCCGTCAAATGAGACCTGTTCAATGCAAATTATAAAATGCTGTACTTAATTGCTAGATGTGCAGTTGGTGAAACTGTTGTGTAAAGATTAAATATTCAGAAATTGCGTACATAAACACCAAGCAAATTGTGGTTATTATGCTGCTTTGATAATGGGATGAAATAGTCCTATAGAACAGAGAGGAACTTTAACTAGAATTTGATTTAGCAGTATACTACTATTCTCTGTCCATTATGTGTTTTGGTGGGGGTCAAGAGTAATAATACAAACAAGACACACACACACACACACACCGTCTATTTAATACTAAATCAGAATCTGTTTCCAAATTTTCTAAATAAAGGTTTCATGTGTACTAAGTATATCATATATATATATATAAAATACATTATATATAATATAATTATATATATATTTCACATACAAAATAGATATTATATTTACTTTAGAGTTGAGGAACCTATTCTTAGAAAAATAATTTGTTCAAAGATGTAAATTGGTGAAACCTCAATCTCTTGACTGCCTTGTTAAATGGATTTTAAATATTTTGAGTGTCTTAAAAGTGGGCGCCATATTTTTTCAACATTCACTTGGCTGTCTGTTAACCAACCCCTTTCTTATTTAAATGAAAGGGGGTGAGTTGATTTTTTTTTTAACTAGTCATTTGGTTGATGCAATATAACATTGTTAATAATGAAAATGGACTTTAGACTGTGAGATTTTAGTTCAAAATTCACCAGCTCTATGACTGTAAAATCTGAATTTAAATTTCCTCAGTGAAGTGAGCATGAAAAAAATCCATTTCACCATATTATTAGAAAGACTAAATGAGGCTATTCAAAGTGCCAGGTAAATCCTGAGCAGTCAGAATGTACAATTCTTCTTGATGTCCTTTGCAAATAATTCCTATGAAAATGTGTTTTCAATATTACAAAGGAGAAGTACCTGAACTGGATTTTTCCAGCTGATATATGTGTTCATTTTTGTGATGCTAAGAGTTAGTAAATAAAATTATTGGAGTCCCTGACATTGCAAAATGGTGATTCTATAATGTCTATCTTTGTGATCCCCACTGTATACTAATATTGATTGTGTTCTTTATTCAAAAGAAGAAAGACATGTCCCAGCCCAGAACTCCATAATCTCCTTCGCACCAGAAGTTCACCAGTGACTGGACCGTCCTCACCTCTATCCACCAGACCCCCATTTCGAGATGGGGGAGAAATAAGATTAGGTGACAGATAAGTCTACATTTGATTATATCTCAGTATTAGCAAACTTTAAGAGAAAACGGTAAGTTCTTTTTTTTTTTTTTTAAAGATTTTATTTATTTATTCGACAGAGAGAGATCACAAGTAGGCAGAGAGGAAGGCAGAGAGAGAGGAGGAAGCAGGCTCCCCGCTGAGCAGAGAGCCCGATGCGGGACTCGATCCCAGGACCCTGAGATCATGACCTGAGCCGAAGGCAGCGGCTTAACCCACTGAGCCACCCAGGCGCCCGAAAACGGTAAGTTCTTATTTTAACTTCTTATCCTTCTGGAAAGAGCAAATCACCTTCTGGTTACCTTGGATGGCAGCAGCTCTCTGAAGACATTAAAAAAACAAAAAGCCCTTGCATTTTACTTATAATGTGTGAAGAAAAGGGGGGTAGGGTATGGGGATAGCAAGGAAATCTATTAGCAGTGTATGTGTCATTGGTCCTCTAGGACGAAACACTGTCCCCAAACCAAAGTTCTAGCACTCCCATATAAGAAAAGTGACTACATCACTTATTGTTTACTGACATTTTTTATTGAGGTTTGTAGCTCATGATTTTACATGTGATTGTACAGAGCATTTAAGAAAAAAAAAAAAAGGTTGGAGAGGTTGTACAAGAGAAAAAATCCAACAGATAGAAATCTGGAAGGTGTATATGATAAGATTAATTCCACGTGTAAATATATGAGAATGGTAAGAGACCAGAGCCTGCAATAGCTATATTCTTGTTCCTAAAAAGAGAAATTGTTCCTATCGATGAGAAATAACTTAGTTATTTTTAAAAATAAACTATCATTTTTAAAAAAAGATTTATCTTGAATTAGATTTAATGCTTGGCAAGTGGGAAAACAGTATGGAAAAACTTCCCAGATTATCCTTCTACTTCCAATACATTCACAGAAGCCAAACGAAAGGAAATCAAGCTGATTCTACTGCTATTGATTTTGTAGTTCATAGGCAAAGATTATTGTCAGAATATACAAAGAAGACTTGTTTATAAATGAACACATTCTGATTGTCTACAGCTGTTTCAAGACATATCATCTTTTATTACTTAGGATGGTAAAGGAAATCTTTATTCTGAAATGAGGCATGGAAACCAACTTTAAGTGTTTTTCCTCATCTCTCTTGATTCATGATGTTATCCCAAACATAAGACATTGTGACAACTTGAAATACAGGGCATTAAAAATGCTCTAGAAGACTAGGCAGTGATCAGCATAAGAAGACACTGGGTTCTAGTCACTGTGTCCTGAGTTCCATCCCCAAAGACATCTGCCTACTGTTCAAGAGTTGATGACATTCATGAGTTTTGCCAAACTTTTTTCGAAGTCAACCAAGCCATTTCCTTTTGAAGTCAGGATCATTTTGCCAGTTTTGCCTTCAGAAGAATCAGGGAATTTTTAACCTTTAAAAAGCTACTTTAGGTAGGGAACTTAAACACATTTCCTTGCCAATGTAGTATGAAATTCTGCATCCTTGGGCCATTGAGAAAAACTTAACTCTCTTAAAATTTAAAATCCTCCAATATTGGACCAACTGTAAATCTTTAATAACCTTAGGTCACAGAGTGGAACATTCTCATTTCAAAATTATTCATTCTGAATGGCAATGTTAATCTAAATTAGATCCTTAGAAGTCGGCTTTCCTTTCCTCTTCTTTCAAGCTCTTTCCTTTAGCATTCTAGAATGAAAGAAGCAGTGGGAATACTTTTAGACACATTTGGATTATGGAGTACTTTGATAACATGTCATACAACTGTCGGCAGAATTTTACGGATTGACTATAATAATTGAAGAGAGAGGACTTGAGAGTAATATTTTCAGCTGTGTAATTATTTGTTCAGTCTCAATGTAATATTCATAGATATAATAAATTATCCTGTAATATGAATATTGCTTGGTTATGAATTATCTTGCACAATGTACATAATTCCAATTTAATATTAATTTTATGTTTATTAGAAAGATTCATAATAAAGCTCTAAAAGGTACAAAGCTACTAGTAGCATTAACTGTGTTGGCATACAATAGAGTAAGCAGATTGGAGAGTGAAAGTGAATTGAGACAAAAATACTTATATTTAAGAAACATTTATAAAATATTGATGTTTCCTTGAGACAGGTGTGGCTAGACAAGAAATACCTAAAGAGTGTGAAAAGTGTTTGGAGTTTCCTGTGGAATCAGCAGGATAAAATTGTAATATGGTACTTCAATTTTTGCTTTAATACATCAAATGCATTTGGTACAGTGTTTAAGATTTTTACCACTCTGAACGATTTCATTATTTTTTCCTGGAATTTTTTTCTCTGGAACTCTAATTTAGGTCCTGCTACCTCACCGTAAGTCTACCAACTTGGTTCTGCCCTTTTTCTATTCATACTGTGATTTTAAAGACCTGCTTATCCCAATAGAGGTTTTTTCCCCATGCATAGTCTTCCTTGACTTCTTCATATAAGTCAAAGTTCTTCTTTCACATGCCTTCTTAAAAAACCATAGTTTGCATTTACCTTTGAAATGCTGTAATGGGACATAAATGAGAAAAATTTGTGTGACATACTACTAAAGGAGAGGAAGAAAAATCAAAACATAGCTGGAATGAAGACATTAGAATAATAACTTAAGGGTCCTGGATGTTAAAGACATGTTGACTTCTAAGTTTTTTGAAAGAGGGTATAGCAATAACTTTATTGAAAATGAAATAGGCAAAACCATAGTAACTACCTGTTTCATTGCAAAAATCACAAAGTTATTTCCTCTGCAAGCTGTAAATAAAAGGAATCAAAATATGTAAGTGTGTGTAAGTGAAAGTTAAAGATTGATTTCACTTTTGAAGCAAAGGGTAAGTAGAAGTAATGAGGTTAATTAGCAAATCAGAGAGATTCTTCTGATGGCCTAAGCAGGAAAGAAGCAGCTACCATCACTTTTTAATTAGAAATGAAAATTTAGATATTTATTGATTATTTTTCAGATGGTTTAAAAAGGATGTATTTGCTAATTTCAAAACTGAATTTATCATAGCGATTCACATCAAATCTATTTTATGATCTCCAGGAAGGTTTCCATGTAGAATTCTTTTGCACCAAAATGTTTCCATAGGCTAATTTGTAATGTTGCTGCTTCATTCTTGTGCTTCCATGTTCCTAATTTATTAATGTGCAGAAATCTAACATAAGATACACTTAAAGTATTTTTAGAAATGCATAGTAATTATTTATGCAGTAAGTTATAATCATATTACTAAACATGAGCTAATTTAATCTTAATATGTTGGTACTACAGTATACTAGGAAGATCATACATACTGTCATTTTATCTCACGTACTTCTGTTAGAGAAGAAAAGACATTAATGTCACCATTTTTAGAATTGCTCAAAATCAAATTAGGGTTTGAGTTTGTATAGCTCTTTCGCTCTAATCTGAATTGATACAGTAGTTCTATAGTGTTTTGTTTTGTTTATTTTTTTCCAAAAACATCTCAAGCAGTAGCACCTTGGTACAGTACCAATGAACAGCTTCTAAAAACAAATTATTCTTTCACTAATAGGAGATGATTACTGATTAGTTTGGAGTTGGCCTTTAGACAACCCAGAAACTATTTTTCCATTCCCTTTTGGTCTCTATAATGCAGAAAGTAAATTTTTAAGTTTTTAATGTCATTTTTTTTTGAAGTGAGCAAACCAGTCACTTGATGTGAACCTGTGGGGGGAGGGGGAAGCTGAAGATAGTGCCTAAAATTATGTCTATGGGTTCTTTATGAATATTACTAATTCTCTTATATGTTTATCTCCCTTACCATGAAAAGTTTTGCCATACCAACTAAGTTAAAACAAATTTAAAAAAAAAAAAACACTTAATTTTAAAATCCTTTATCAATATGTTGACATTTTTATGTTAATGGGGATTTTAAAAATTTAGATCATAAACTACACTTTTAATTTAGAGTCTTTTGTAAACTTGTTTGACAGGAAGTTAAGGGTGTTTCCATTATCTGCACTTGATCAATACAGTTTCCTGATTATTTTCATTTCAATGTAATGGTTATCACACAAATTCATTTTTGCCATTGTAATTATTTTAGCATAGCAATTTATTATTCAGTTGTAGTATTTTTAACTTTAGTAGAGTGGAACCAGAGGGACCCTCAAAAAAACCTAAGGGAAATCAAATCTATTTCTCCTTCACAAAATTTAGATTTCTCCATAAATATCATCAATTAAGAACATGGGCTGTGCAACAATCCAACAGTCTGTGAATCAGCTAAACATGAGGTCTATTAGCTAGTCTCCTGATAAAGTAACAAGAAATAGACCTCAAAAAGAAAAGAAAAAAAAAGTTCAAGAGGAAAATACTATGAAAACATTATTTTACTAGGGAATAATTATTGGTTTATTTCATTGGCATAACTTTTACTTTCAGCTATCCAAATATGTATGTACAGGATGTCTGTTTGGTGAAAATTTACTTTACAGAAAATCAGATAAACATCAGAAATATTCAGATAAGGAGGTCATGGATGGCACAGGGTATTAAAAGAGAGTCAACCAAAGGTGCTAAAAAAAACAAGAAAAACTTTAAAATTATTAATTTATCAATAGCTACACAAGGGAATACATGGGGGGGGAAAGTCAAGTTCAGGAATTCAACCCTTGCTAGTGTAAGACGGACTAAATGAATACATGTTAGATTATACAGACATTTCTTTTGAAATGTATACATAATTAGTCCCTTTACCATTTTGTTTTATTATAGTCATGTAAAACTTGGGGGAACAATCTCTTTCTGTAAAAGTCTTTGGGATCTTAAGTTTTTCTGAAAGCACATCAATTATGATGTATTCAAATTCGAGAATCTCACCCTTTCATCTTGATGCAAGAGCGTGGTCGTAACTGACAGTACGTAATGGCCTTCTGCACCAGTTTGTGTATTCAAGTGATTTTCTTCAGCTTGGTCTATGTAAAGCTGGGGAGGCTACCTGTTTCAAATTTCCCTGTAATCAAACATAAAAGATAACGGGCAGGGAGGTAGCGATATCTGAAAATCAGAATTGGCAGCATCAGCAAGCTGAGTTGAGGTAGTTTCCCCATTGTTCTGTGAAACTAGTTTCTTACTGACAGAGCTGCCTTCGCATAGATTTCTGTCGAACTGGCAAAACAAGCATAAATGCTCATAATCCACAGACCGAAGTCTGTGTTTCTGAAGTTACCTTAAACTCATCTAAAAACGGTTCTTTCATTGCCAAACATATTCTATGCAACAGATAGGCTAACCACCTGTCAGGTGCTAATATTGCCAATAGTGTGGTCTGAAAAAACCTAATTACCATTAAAGCTTGAGGTTCTCCTGCAACTTAGGAAAAATCTGGAGACTTAAAAAATACTTATGTTAAGCGACCAAAAAAGTATGATGAATAAGATATTCTGAGGTGATATCAAGGTTATGATGTACTCTGGCCCAGCACAGAATTTTTTTTTTTTGTCATTTATTTTTAAACTGTATATAGATTACTGGCTACTTTGTAAACTACTTCTTCTCATCTTAATTAAAAAAATTAATTTATACATGGGTGTTGTTTAGATTTGGAGGGAAAAAAGAAAAAAAAAATGAAATCACCAAAACATACTCCAGGAAATGATGATTTGGCAATTTCATTCCGGCTTTGCTCTAGAAGGGACTCCATGCTTAGACACTGCTGGAAAAGGTTCTTCAGTTACTGAAGATCTAGAAAGTTTCTTTGAAAGGACTTTTTTCCATATATGGAACAAAAAATTAGCATAAAAATATCGTATCTTTATAAAATGGATAATCACTTTGCCATTATTCTGGCACTTTTTAGCCAATTGAGTGGCTTTGAATTTCAAACATTGAAGTGGGACTTAGAAGGAAGAAATACATGGTGCACTCTCTCCTCTAATTCAATAATTAAATCTCTGATTGAAGCTGGTTTTTATAGTAGGCATGGTGACTCCAGCTGGTTTATAAAATAAGCACATAGTAACATATATTAACCTGCTTTAAAGTAATTTATACATCTTATTTCATCCAACATAAACATGCCCATCCCATTTTTTCTGGTTTACTTTGTCTGAAAAAATGGTCTAATTTTGTGCTTAGGTTATCCGTCTCGGCAGATTTTATTTCTTCTGCATGGCTCATTTGGGCCATAGAGGATTAGCAAAGTATATATAATGAAAACAGAAGGAAAGACGAGAAAAATGAAAAGAGTAGTTAATCATATAGTACATACAGCAAAACAATATCTTCTAAATCTCAATCAGTTGTTTATTGGTTGGCAAACAAGTTTCACTTTTACAACAAATATTAGTAATGAGGTCATCCAACTTTGAGACCATACAAAATGGATCATAAATTTAAAAAAAAATTATATGTGCTGCTAATTTACCTCTTGTATTCCTACATTACTTAAAATCCTGTCAAATAAATAAATCTTCCTGTTAATAAACAGAAGAGCTTTAAAAAAAATCACTTCAAAATAACTTGACCTTTTGATTCTTTCTACAAGGGAGTGAATTTCCTTTAAAAATTGATAGTGCAGGTGCCCACTTGGGGATTGGACTGAGCATTCAGCACTTAAACGCCTATGGGATACCGTTTTGTTTTAGTGTTTTTTTTTTTTTTTTTTCACATGCAGAAGCCCCACTAGTTCTATTGACACCTCTTGACTTCTAGAATCATAGCTACTGTCTTGGTGATGAACTGCTTGCCAAATATGCTTTGCATTACAACAAATGTGCACTGTAAACAGAAAAGTTCGTCCTGCTCTAATTTGCAAAAATGCTCTTGGAAATACTCTGACTGAATAAAGATATATAGTGAGGGAAGGAAGTCTAATTTTATTTATTTTATTTTTTTTTGTAAAAAATAATTTGTTTGTATTACTAGAAAATGATTCTTATAAAGTGATAGTTTCATTTATTTATTTATTTATTTTTTTGCCAGGTGAAATTTTAAAGGAAAAAAAGCAAAAAGCAATAAAAAACTAAAGAAAGAGAGAGAGAAAGAAAGAAAGAAAGAAAGAAACAAGAAAAGAAAAAAAGAGAACAAAAGGAAAAGAAAATGAAAGAAGAAAGATACGAAAGAAGAAAGGAAGGAAACTTTGCTCTCTTACTGGTAGACAAACTTGCAAGACCAGCACGAAAGAAAAAGAAAATATCTCTTTTTTTTCCACTACATTAACAGGACTCAAATTCTGGAGGAACAGAAAGCTGACTATATGTGCAATGCTAGTATCTGTACATTACATAGAAATTGTTCATTTTTTTTTCTGCCATTAGTTTTATCATCAGTTAATACAGCAAATCATAAAATATGCATTTAGCATATAATTCTAGAATTCCCCTCCATTTCATTATTTTGTTGTTTTATTTTGTATTCCACAGCTATTCCTGCTGTGGTGAATTCAGGTTGTGAGTGACTAAAAACCACTATGTGATACAGTTTTCCTTTGTTTTTACATTTGTTTGTGCAGCACTCCAATCTAGATGCAGCATTGTTACTAATTTCAAACAACCATTCTGGCCTTTTAAAAATCAGGTCCTTGTTATTATAGTAACAGAGCATCAGAGATGTTAGAACAAACACAACAGAATTCAACAAGGCCACAATGAGCGCCATCTTCTTCGTATCTCGTTCATTAACATAATGAAGTCTCCATCTGAGGGGGAAAGACAGGAAAGGAGAGGGCACAGGAGAATTTCAGCAGTTATCTTTCTCCCCTGGGCTGACCTACAAATCCCAGTTAAAAAAAAAAAAAAAAAAAAAGTCTGAAAGTCCGTGTTTGTGTTTCAAGAACAGCATAAAGATTTAGGAGTACACACATTATTACCACTGCTTATATCAACTCAGAACAGTCCACCAGGTGTTAGCAGTTTCGTTGGTTTCAAGTTCTGTGTCATCTTCTATAGACTAGTGACCAAATGAGCTGGTCCTTTTGAACTGCCCTCCGGAGGGGTCCCATCTTTGTTTGGAGGAACTATAAATCCATCACTGCTGCCGCGCCCTAGCTGGTAGTAGGTGTGCAGCTGATGGACGTGGTTTCTGGAGCCTAGGTTTGGCATGCTTTTGTAGTAAACATCTTCGGCATCACCACATTTGGCCGGTGGGGGTTCGGTCTGGGTGCTGGTGGTAACACTCTCCGCGGCGGGCACACCAGCCAGGGCCGGCATGCTGGTGTACAGAGAGTCCCTGTGGGGTGACTGGAGATCTTCTGTGTGCTCGTTGGTTAGCAAAGGGAAAAAGCTCTCACTGTGGTCTTGGGGGAGCCGCCTTCTGGTGTAATGGTGTGGCTGGTGGTTCTCCGCAGAGTAAACTCTTGGGGGAAGCAAAGGAGCATCGGATTCCTCATGAATGAGTTCCAGGCCCAAACTCTCCTCATGGTTAAAGGAGGTGGCGTCATCCAGGACAATGGCGTCGTCTTCACTCCCGCTGCCAAGGTTATTCACCAGCTTGTTCATCAGATTCCTGTTCTGTTCACTGGAGCGCTCGTGGTTGTTCAGGTAAGACGGGATATAGTTGGAAGTGAGTTCCTTCAGAATCTTTTTCTCTAGGGCGGTCTCGTTGTGGTTATAGCCACGGTCTATGATTTGCACACAGTTGCTCAGGTACTCACCACTGGCAATGCTGTAACTATTGCCATGGTTACCATTCAGTGGTAGAGTATCCATGACACTTGTATCCCTGGCATTGTTCAGAAGCCCCTCTGAAAAAGATTACAGAACACTATGACATTTACATCCGACTGGCCGTAGAACACACACACACAAACACAAAAGAAAAACATTTGACTATGAAGTATGTATAAATTGCTAGCATGTTTAAGTAAGTCATAAAATTTTTGGAAATAAACGAAAAATACTACTAAGTCTATATGTACCTATTATATATACACTTGGACAATCGATAGAAACCTTAGAAATGGATAGGTATCTAACTAAAATAAATCTTTAAATGAATAATTTTTAAAAAGCCTATCAATTTGCGATTTCCACACAAACATTGCCTGATAGTATCTGAAGCATATCTGGTTATAACTTAGAAAACAAAACAAAACAAAACAAAATTTCAGTGTAATCATTCGTTGCTTTCAATTTATACACATCAAAGTCAATTCAATAATTCATTACCTTTAATTTTACATGTCTTAACATTAAAATAGGTATACTATTAACATAATTCATGTGTGGTGCTTTGAATATACTGTCAAAAGTAAAAGAATCAAGCACTTTCTAACAATTTGATATGTAATTTTGTGAGATTCAAATTAATTCCTACACATGAAACCACAAAAGGATTATGTTAAATTTGTCAGTATGATGTAGTCATGAAATAATGCTTAGTCAAATAAGTGGCACATCAAAATAATTTGCACATAGGAACTTTCAAAACAAAACTAGTTGGATTTACTTTCTAAATTTTTTTCTACCTATAAACCCATTAGTGATTGTTTAGGGTCCGTAGGTAAGACTACAAGAAAATGTGTAAAGACACAGGGATATGATTCCTAAAAACATAGTGTTGGTATTAAAGATTCCATGCCATAATGAATGATGACTTTGTGTGCATATACTAAACTTTGAATTTAAAGAAGATTAAACATTTTATTCTGGGAAGAAATAGTTGCAGTGAAATAAAATTTAACCACATGCTTCTTCAAGGTTTTTGCATTCTCTTGAATAAACAGAAATCCAAGAATCTATAATAGTTCCAAAGTCAGTTCAAATGCAACCACGAAAGAAAATAAAACACAAACATTTAACCAATACTCGTAAATAAGAAAGAATATTTCTTTACAGAACAATTAATAGAAAGATTCTATTGAACTTCTCAATACACTACTAACTTGTGAAAATATAGCATTCATTCTATATCTGTGATGCAGTTATGTTTATCAAAACTGAACTTGTTCATAGCTGGTTTAAATAAAGTGTGGTCTCTATTTTATATGGACTTCTGATGCATACTCTGTACTCAAGTAGCAGGTCCCCAAAACAGGAATGCATAAAATATTCATTAAAATGCAGCCATCACAGACATAGGGTGAAGCGATTTATTTTCATGTTATAAGATATCTTGTAGACAAATCCACAATGTTAAGAAAAATAAAAGTAAATGCTCTTTAAAGGGCCGTATGTGATGGGTGAATGCTGCTGTGGAGGGCGCTATGGTATGCTGGATGGTTATGGTTGAGTGACCGATGCATTGAAACGTGTGTATTATTTCTGTTGTCAATGCATTAGGTACAGGTTGGAAACAGCCATAGTAAAATAAAGTGGGTATGCTGCATGGGACATACATTTGTATAATGGAATGTACTAATAAAAATGAAAAGTATATGCATTACTTAGCAAAAATAAATGCTTAATTTAAAAACAATTTAACTCACACAAACATTACATGAGACTTAAAAACTATGTTGATCATGTGACACAGTAAAAGAATCAGACAACAAAAGCGTCTAATCTCTATTAACATAAATTTATATAAGTCGATTCATAGGCTCTTTAGTTTTTAAATTGTGAGATGAACTGTTTTTAATAACTACATCATCTATATGTGATGCAATAAAAGTGAACTAAAAAAAATTACATTTGATATGCAATGTTTAGCTTTACTCCCATACTTGTCTCTCTGTAGGGCTCTAAACGACAGCATGAAGAAAAGGAAAGAAAAAACAACAAGTAAGCTTACAGCGACAGTAGAAGAAACATGAGTAAAAAGCAAATTGATGATATGCAGAAAAAAGAGTCAAAGGAAATAATTTCCACTGCCCCAAAATTCATGAGTCTGTGTTACATGGTTTATCATAATTAAAAATACTGAAATGTTAGTCAGAAAATAAGAAACCCATCTTAACACATGCTAATAAAATGAGTCTTCAATAAGCGTTCGTACAGTTTATAAATGTCAAACAAAAACACATTTATTTTAAAGTTAAGATTATTACACCAACCGAGGAGAGTAAAGATTTGAGTGCAAGCCACGACAATTCCCACAACTATATTTCAGTCATCTGTATATTATGTGTATGTTTACCTGAACATACCTGCTTCTAAGGAATGTTATTTAACTTTAAAATTTTTCAGTGAAATTATATCAAATCTTTAGCTTGTATACAGAGGGAAAAAAAAAAACAGTTGTAAGTTTCCATAACTGTGTATTTTTCCTTTATGTATCTTTTCTCTTCATGTAAAAAGGTTATCTTTCCCCCACTGTACCTATATAAATGCTTCTTATCATTTGTGAATAATACTGATCAGAACTGTCATTTCTGGAACTCTTATTCAAAAGTTGTGTAACTATGGAGAAAGAAAAAGGTTAAATCCAACCATTACTTGGTATCAAGACAACGTGAGAGCAAGAAAAATACCACCGTCAATACCAGATTTTCTTCTGGATTGTTGCACAATCATTTGCAATCAAACCATTTTAGAGTTAATCCTTTAAAAAAAACAATCCTAGCAAAATTATTTAAAAAAAAACACTCATATTTTCATCAGGTCATAAAGGACAGCTCTTGCTGAACTTGTTTACAGGAAGGTTAAATCATCACAAACATAAAAACCAGGAAGCTCATTGGGCTAGCTCATTTCAGGAGATCCCAGCTGATTAACATTATAATAAAATATTAAATAATAAATAAATAAATAAATAAGTAAATAAAAATTAAATAATAAAACATTAACCATTGCTTTAGAGATATGGTTTTTGGACTTAGAAGTTGATTCATTTCTCAGAAAAGACCAACAATATTTCAAAATGGAGAGGAAAGTTCTTTTAAAGTTTCCAAATAACTTTAGAAAAATAATTTGAATTGAAGAGCCAAACCAGTATATTAACAGATGGAAATCGTTTGTAAGCTCATCAATGGCTCCTTCCCTAAATGATAGAATTTTAGAACTGGAAAGCCTATGAGAGATGACTGAAGTTCAGCCCCTGCTTTTCAGGGATGAAGAAACTGCAGCCAAGACAGGCTGAGCCCCACCTAACCCCACCCTGCTAATAGCAGAACTGAGATCGGAATGGAAATCGCACAGATGTCCTCTGTGCACCACCATCTATGTCTTCTTCATATCCGCCTTAGGCTTTGAAGCCATAACAGAATATTTATTTATATATTTTATAATATAATCTTGTAATCTTACCGGCTATAATATATTCTTCATTATATCCTGTCCTAAGGGTATGTCTTTCTCTAAGTTGGAGGATAGAATTAAATTACTTTAAAATGTAAATTATTTTGTAAAATCATGACTTCCTCTCTATTTTATGTCTTGTTGACAGGTTAATCTATAGCGAGATTTATCTTACAAAAATTGAATTCTCTAGCACTGACAAGATGATAATGGTCCAGAAATACTATGCATGAAGTTTTAAATATTTCCATAGACAGACTCTGAATCCAATATAATAAAAGTATATTAGTCATCTTTATTCCTAACTCTATATGCTTCAGTAACTCTATAAACACATCTCTACATATTTTAAGTAAAGGCATTACAAACAAATATAGATACTTTAAATCTGAATGCTTCTTTGCTTGGATGGCACTGGTGCAACTGAATTAAGAGAACCCACAGAACAGAACCAAGTGGTAATTCAACATAAACCACTCCAGTACATACCGAGCCACCTATATTTCATGTAAGATTTCCCCTTGCCAGTAAGAATATTAAGTGCATTCATCTGAAAGCATAAGATTAGTAGCAACATGACAATCACTAGGATATATTTTTGGTCAGTGGTAAAAAGAATTACTTTAAGCACACTATAGTTTAAGATCTTAAAAATTTTTACACATAAAACAGTTAAACAATTTCACTTCTGACTCTGAAAAACATGAATAAAATTATTTACTTTTATTTTTAAGAAAAGTCAGTAGACTTTACTTAATTTACTGATAAACACAATAAATCCATTCAGAAGAATCCTTTGTGTATTTCTTGATAATCTTAAGAGCAGTATTCACTAATAAATTTCACAGGAATAAAACTTTATACCTATATGGTATTATTTTAAATGTTGTGTTGAGAAAACTTCACTTTCATAGTGTTTATAGTAGTGTTCCATCCTTAGAAAAATCCCCTAATTTATGATACCGGTAAAAATAAAATACGAAGGCAGATATTGAATTAGGGAAAACATAGATCAGTAATTATTAGTTGTTCATTACACAAGGCATTAGAAATTATATCTGATAAAAAGCTGAAGAAAAGGTTATTTAAATTTTTATTTGTTTTATAACAATATTAAATAAATTAAACAATTTTTATGGCTTTTTAACAACTCTTTGCATAAAGTGAATGTGGAATAGATTTAATTTGCAGATACGATGCAGATTTTCACCTAACATTACTGAAAACTTACTGATATGTCAGTACACTGTAAAATGTTAATGACACAATTATCTGTCACTTAGCCTAATTTAAAAAAAAAACACAAGCGTTCAAAGGTCTGCAAAATCGTTCTGTCCAGCCACATTTATTGTGTTGTGAAATGTACAGTTCATTGAGTGCCACAGGGAAACAGGGACTCTGACAAAGGAGAGACGACTCCGAAGGGGAACCATGAAGAAGGACCCAGAAGCTATCTCATATTGATGGCACTAGGGAAATGGAGGACCAGAAGAAGCCAGATGAGCTGCTTTCAAAGTATTTAAAAGGACTGACATAGAGAGCAGAAGAATACTTTGCTCTTCTTTGCTCTAGAGGGCAAATCAAAGCATCCTGCCCAGAGGCAAATTTCAGCTCACTGGAAGGAAAAAATCTATGTAACAAATGGAGCATTTCAACCATTGCAAGTCTGAAATCCTGAGGTCAGAAAGGTCCCATCAGAGAGGCACACAGGCTGACAGAGCGCCAGCACCGTGGTGAAGAGGGTCCATGAGCTCTGTTCCTTCTTTTGATTCTAAGACAGGCAGGCCTTATGGAACTTGATAAATCAAAAGTTCCCTTAATTACTTCATCTTAGTGAGAAACGGTTTGACCATATTCCTGAAGTCACTTCCGTGTTACTGACTTCAGTATTTTTGAGATAAGTTGACATCTTCCTACATATCTGACAAGGTGTCACATAGGAAGCTCAGAAGGGTTTAGACACCCAATGGCAGTGCTGTAACACACACACTTGTATGGAACGGCCATCCACACCGAGTTTTACTCACTCGCGACACTCCTGTTTCACCTCTGACTGAGAAGGGAAAGAAAGCACAAAGATGCACACCGAGAATAACAGGAATTTTATTCAAAATTGCCTGGGAAAGCTCAATACGGCTAATCTGTCACATCCAAGTTCAAAGAACCACTTAAGCCTATTTGTTACAGTGAATTTTCTTTCAATATAATATTACATAATTGGATCCCTAACTAGGGCTTTTCCTTTAGGAAACTTTTATTTGAATAGTTCTTTCCTGTGGTCTCTTCCATAGGATATGGATATTTTAATTTCTTGCGATTCAATACATTTATTTTTATTCTTAGAAAAGGTAGAGTCATGTCCAAACGCTTATAACAGAAGTGGTTTTAAAGAGATTTATGGTTATTTATTTGACATGCGGTTAAATTTCTTTTTCCTTTAAAGCTGGAGGATATTCAGAAGAACCATATCCCAAAGCCTTGTTTTTCACACATAGCCACAGTAGGGGGGGAAAGAAAAAATCATGACCTTCCTGAGCCAGCTCACCCTGGTAATGGCAAGCTAGTGTGGAACCTGACTTGCTATTGTTCAGTTCAGTAGCAAACTGAAGGGCTCTTTTCTCCACGGCTTAGTTCCACGTAATTTTCCATGGTGTTGGCCTAAGTGCTTTCACCAATACTGATGCCTTGTGCCTAGAGTGTGCGTCATGGCTTAATAACGTAAGCTCATTGTCTGGGTCTTATAACACTGAGACTCTTGACTCAAGTTCTCCTTTATCTTACTTACCTTAAGCAAATGTCTCATTTCTCAAAATAAATACATAGGTATTTAATATAGAAATCAATCAACAACAAGAAAAGCACTGACACATCACAATACATTTTATAACGTTACAAACACAGATTGATGACTCAAGCATTGGTTTATCAGAAGGAAGGGATCCAGCTGTTACTAAGGAAAACCTAAGGAAAATGGAAAATAAAAGCACCAAGAGGGGTGGAAGACGAAAGGTGTCTGTGTGTCTGCTTCCAAAAGAAAGAAAGGCAGGTGGAAGGAAAAAAAAAATAGAATGTGGCCATAAAAGCTACATAAAATGGGACTCTCACTTGAAAAAATTAAGATAAACTCCAGCACACCTTGTGCGTTGTACATGCTGACAGAAGGGTTGTTACAGACCGCCGGTTCCCCAAGCAATGTATTATAGGGATTGTTAGTACCATGCGGACGAAGCAGAGCATTGCTTATAAGATGATTAGCCATGGCTCCTGGAGCAGCCCCATAGAAAGACAGAGAAAAAAAAAAAAAGGTCAATCAGGCAAATGTGTTTGAAAAAAAGAAAGGAAACATTTAGAATGACAACAGTTGATACAGTCCTGATTACAGGCAGGCAGCTAATTAGACTCAAAAATATATGCCACTAAAGCACACACGTTTCCAATAATGCACATATCCGAGAGTCAGTGGGAAAGAAAATGGTTTACAATGTTGATTAAGCCACATTTAGGGTGTTCTCTTTCCCAAAGTGTAAGCAAGAATTTATTCCCATGCTTGCTAAAAATTAAAAAGAAAAATTAAAATTTAAATTAAAAAAAAAAAAAGCAAAATACAGTCTTCCATACAAACAAAACAAAACAAAAGCTGGAAAAAAAAAATTAAAGCACAGAAAGAAAAGCCGAAATAAACAAAACATTCCCTCATTCACAGAAACCACTGGGTGGTTCTCAATGAAAATAAAAAAAAAAAAATAAAAGGCAACATTTACGATAAAACACTCATTTGGAGAGCAGTTGATGACACAACAGAAGAATTTGACATTTCTTAAAATTCTATGGAAAGGAATTCCTTACGTTGAAATAAAAGAATACATAATCACTCTTATTAGTACACCATAATAAGCATACTAATTAGGTGAATTTACAAATCTGATCAAATAAGCATATGGATATTATTTTAAAATATTTTTTAAAAATATGCACGCTGTAATATCCAGCACATATATAATTCCATTTTCCATTTTCCAACTGGTTGTTTGAACTTTGGCACAGCAAAGTCGCAGAGTAAAATTATTTCCTCTCTTTGTGAATAGAGGTACTTAGTTCCAAACATATCGGTATGAGCTGCAACCTCCCACTTTCCAAAACTGCTTAACCAAAAAAACCCAAAAGATCACAGTAACAGTTTTATTAAATATAATTAGGTCATGTATAAAATAAAGGCAGAATGCATGTTTATGTTAGTTGATAAAGAAAATGTGACTGAGGACAAGAAAATGTAAATTGTATGGGGACAGTCGGGTTGAACACAAATATAAGGTTACGAATAATATATAAATTAGAGAATGAAAATATGATCTATAGACCAGGAGAAAATATTTGCTAACAAATACACACATATTTGCAATTCAACAGAAGATTAGTATCTGGAATATTGAAAGAACTCTCAAAAATCAACAGTAAAACAACAACAATAAAAAACCCCCAAACAGAAAACAAACAAACAAAAAAACCTAATCCAATTACCGAATGGGCCAAAGACATAAACAGACATTTCACAGCAGAGGATATACAGGTGACAAACAAACCTATGAGAAGAATTGCTATTATCTATAGAGGAAAATACAGTTTAAAACAACAATACGATATCAGTAGACACTGGAAATTTCAGTGGAGACAAAATTAAATACTGGGGAGGATGAAAAGAAAGTGGATCATTCACACTTCGCTGGGGGAATGTAAGAGAGTACGGCTACTCTGGAAAGTAGTTTGGCAGTTACTTCTAGAACTATCCATGCAGTCACGGTACCACCCAGCAATTGTACTCTTGGACACTCATCCCAGATGGAATGGAAACTTACGTCTCCATAAAAACCTATTCATGGATGTTCACGCAGCTCTACGTATAATAGTCTGTAACAGGAAACATCCCAAATAGCCTTCAGCTGGTGAATGGTTAAACAATCTGAAACACGTCCTTACAATGGAATACTACTCAGCAATAAAAAGGAACGGGTACTGATACACATAACAAACTGGATGAATTGCTGGATAATGAGAGAGAGTAAAAAAGACAATCCAAAAGGTTATGTACTAAATGATTCCATATATATGGAAATTATTTATTTATAATATATTTATAATTTATTTATATAAATTTTCTTAAACATTAAATATTAAGTATTTTTTGATATAGATACCATTCTTGAAATGACAAAATTATAGAAACGGGGAAGAGATTAATGGTTGACAGAGTTAAAGATGCAAGCGAGAGGGAAGCGGATGTGGTCATATGGTTATAAACAGGCAACTTGAGGCTTCCTTGTGGTTATGGAGCTACACTGTGTCTGGACTACGGTGCTGTAAACACCACCTACTCTTGTGATAGAATTGCATTGAACTTTTTTTTTTTTTGAACTAAACACACACACACGCACACAGAAATACAACTAAGTATAAGTAATAGTGAAGACATCTGAACAAGATTGCTAGCTATTGGTCAGTATCTTCGCCATGATTTTGTAGTATAGTTTTACAAAGATATTATTGAGGAACACCGGGCACAAGGTACACAATCGCTTCATTATTTCATATAACAGCAAACGGATCCAGGATTATCTCAAAATAATAAGTAATCTATATTTAATGAATGAAACAAAAATGTTAAAGGGCGCCTGGGTGGCTCAGTTTCTGCCTTCGGCTCTGGTCATGCTCCCAGGGTCCTGGGATCGAGCCCCACGTTGGGCTCTCTGCTCAGTGGGGAGCCTGCTTCCTCCTCTCTCTCTGCCTGCCTCTCTGCCTACTTGTGATCTCTCTCTCTCTCTCTCTCTCTCTCTGTGTCAAATAAATAAATAAAATCTTTTAAAAAATGTAAAAAAAAGGAGAAAAAGCTTGGCTATGATAGTTTTTTATTTTTGTTTTTTTCAAAATCAAAGCTCTTTGTGATACAGTAAATTATCAGTCAAATAATGCATACTTTATCTCATTT
This sequence comes from Mustela nigripes, assembly GCF_022355385.1. NCBI lineage: Eukaryota > Metazoa > Chordata > Mammalia > Carnivora > Mustelidae > Mustela > Mustela nigripes. The sequence continues at coordinate 252,575,033 of NC_081557.1, read as the reverse complement.
TTAATTTTTTAAAATAGGTTCTATGCCCAACATGAGGCTTGAAATGATGACCCTGAGATTAAGAGCTACGTGCTCTACTGAGCCAGGCACGTGGCCCAAAGAACACATACTGTAACCTCGAGATTTACAGAACAATATAGCTTCTCAGATCTCTAAAGCTGGATTGATTCCTTGAGGAAATAATCCATGTGCCTGTATTCTATATAACCTGCAAAGAATTAGCACAGAATCTTTCACTAATTAAATGAGAATTTGCTGAAATTGTGGTTTATGGATTTGCTAGTTTGAAAGAAGAAGGGATATGTCTGAGTAACCAATCAGTTATCTATCATTTGATTCCCCTAGTGTAAGAAGGCGATCCTTTTTCCATGGACATTCAAATCTTGCAAGAGGTCATTTTTCCTGTTGCCATTCCAAACACGAGCAACAAGGCATTATCACATGGTTCCTACCATGCCCACTCACAGTTAGTCACATCAATGGTACCACCTTTGAAAGGTGGCCCTTACTGTGTCAGAAACACTGCCTTTTTGCCAATGCCTAGAACTCTGAAGTGAAAACTTGTATAGAACCTGTCTTCTTGGGTCTTTAGCGTGCCAAGTTACTTTTGTCCTTCCCTATAGCTGCACTGTGTTTCACTTGTCTGTGCTGAAGCCTATGCTGTTTGCTTCTGGCTGTTTCCCCAATTTACTCAGGTCACTTTGAATTCTGATACTATTTTCCAAGGTTCTGTCCATCCTGTCTCTTCCTCTTCCCTCCGACTAACTCCTGATTTGTAAACTTCCTTTCTAATAGCTGTGAAATTGCAGCAGACTTCCAAGAAGATAAGTGTTTACAGACCATCTGTCACTGTTTCTCAGCTGAAAGTTCAGCTTACTGGTTAGTCAGGCCGAAGACACAAATAGGCTGATGTTGCGGGGTTGAGGAAAAGATAGTTACAAGACTGCATATGGGAAAAAAACGTTTATGTGCAAATTTCACTGGAATGTAAGCCCCAGGAAAGCAAGCAACACATGGGGTTTTATTACTACCCTAATACCAAGTGTCTAGAATAGTTTCTGGGGCTCAGTAATATTTGTTATTTAATGAAAAAAAAATGTGAACTTGGGGTGCCTGGGTGGCTCGGTGGGTTAAAGCCTCTGCCTTCGGCTTGGGTCATGATCCCAGGGTCCTAGGATCGAGCCCCGTACCGGGCTCTCTGCTCAGCAGGGGGCCTGCTTCCTTCTTTCTCTCTGCCTGCCTCTCTACCTACTTGTGATCTTTGGCTGTTAAATAAATAAATAAAATCTTTTAAAAAAAAAGTGAACTCTACGGGAATCTTCATGTATCAAACTAAAGCAAGTAATTTTATCAATTATGAGCAGTCTTACAATTTGAACAAATTTCTTAGGAGCATCAATCGTCCAATCCCTATGTAATTTCTTCCTCTCCTTCTAACACTGTACCGGGTCCTATACTATTGAAATTTTAAAGCAGAAATAGACACTCATATAATTATTTGGAAATTCAAAATGCTACCTGAATGCTAACTGCAGATAATATGATAAGAGGGGGAAAATAGCTTGGCACAGCCTGCTGAAAAGAGCTCAAAGTAAAAAAATCTCCAAGTGACTATGTAAGAATAACTACTCCTTAATTATCTGATTCACTAACTCCTGGCTACATTCTAGTCAAAACTGCTCCTTTACCATCACAAACAAGGGTTAGCTCTTTTTCTTTTATGGAAAAAGAATTAAATTGAATTCCAATATATGCGAATCATCAATAAAGCTGTCCACAGAGAGCCTAACACGAGATCTTTTCTGGCGAAAATAGGACACAAAGCATAAAGGCTTTCATACTCCATCCTGAAAAACTCTGGGAAGTTTTTCTGACGATTATTTGAAAGTCAGATCCTAAAGCCACTAAAAAACACTAAATGTAAAATCACAGATCTTTTAAGAAGCGTCTTTTTCTTTTTTACTTAGTTTCTATCTGAAGATGGAAAAGGTTTTGAATGAGTGCAATTTGAATGGAATAATAACGAATACACTCTTTTCAAAGGCATAGTTTTACCACAAAACTGTTGTATTTCTTTCCTTATGAAAATAAAATAGGTGTTTTGACACGGGGAGGCCTTGAACGACAGGATTGTCTAGGTTGGTTCAGTGTGATACGTGTAATTGAGGCCTGGAAATTGAACGAAGAGCGGCGGGCTCTGAAACTGTGAAGTAAAAAAGTAGATCTGAAAAAGAGAGGACAGTTGAATCCCACTTGAATCCATATTATATCATTCAGAAACCTAATTCAAACAACGTCTCTTCTTGACAGCAGGCTAACAAAAGTACACTGAGAAGCTCTTAAAATAACTCGAGTTGTCACTTTGTTCTGCCCCTCAGACTTTTTTTTTAAATGTGCTTTCATTCTTATTTGTTCTTATGGGGGAAAGCCAAGTTGTCTAGTTCTAGACCTTGGCGTTCTAATGAACCAGCTGAATACACCATTCTTGAAAGTTGCATACCAACATTACTAATTTTTAAATTCTTGTTATTTATGAATATCTAGGATGGTAAATGTTCATTTCATTCCAATAGAACAGTTTTATCTGGATAGGTCTTTCTTCTTTAATATACCTTGTCCTCCATTCTGTTCCCTCATGGTTCTCTCTCCCTTGATATGACATCTTTTGCTTTTATGAAGTCGTTTCCAAGACATCTACTGACTAATGTGTATAAATCAGAGCTCTGTAGAAAGCAGAGTTACTACTGGATGATACCTCTCTGCTTCAGTCTTCAGAACTTGACTTTGGCCCATAATGGAGACTTTTCATACAAGTAAAGAATAGTTGGCATTTTTCATGGAATTATAATACTAACTTTGGTATTAAGCAAGGGCTCTTTTACCAAAAGATGGTATATATTGAGCTGTGAGACTCTTAAAATTGAATGTAAAACTGTAGGTTTGTGTGGTTAGTTATACGTGCACACATGACTGCATTTCTTTCTTGTGAAAGAGTCCCGTGACTCTGATTTCCTTTACAAAGAGCTAAGAACACTGGTATAGAGAAAAAAAAAGAAAAAGAAAAATATAAGTCTTTTTCTTTAGCACGTGAACTATATTGTAAACAAGAAAACTGGAAAAAGTGAATCAGAAGTACCCCCAAATATGTCTTCTGACTATAAGAATCATCTGATGAGCTGCTGTATAATGTAATAGAGAAAGGTTATAACTTAGAATTTAGAAGGGAGTAAGATTTTAGTATTATTTAATCTACTACCATCATTTACTACATAAAGAAACATTTATAAGGCCAGAGACATTGATAATTTATTCAAGGTCACACCTGACTCTGGTAGTTTTATTCAAACACATTTCAATCAGCGATTTTCAAACGTTTTTTAGCATCCTCTCCCAAAAATATGTTTCAGTGAAATTTTATCAGGATCCTGATAGGAGTGCGTTACTTCTCTCTCATCTGCTTTTCTGTAATGCTCAATTATTTAACTTTCATTTTTGTTTGTTTATGTAATATTAGTGAATACATGAATATGACAATTAATCAACAAAGAGACTTCCAGAACTCTGGAGAACTGATTCAATAGGTATTATCTATTGTAAGCATTTTTTCCTATTTTTTCTTTGTTTGCATAACAATACAATCTTATCACATCACACACAATCTACAGAAAGAGTGCAAAAATGATCATGTTCGATTTTAAAGGGCTACTTTATAAAATAGCAACAGCCATTTGAATCAACACTAAGTTGTTCATAATAATGAACTAAACTAAAAGAATCTACATGCTATCCTTAAAAACAATATGAAAATCACAGAAAATATAATTTTATAATTTGTACTATTTTTATTCAAATAATTAATGAAGTTATGAAGTGTCAAAGAAGAAATACTTCATGGAAAGCCAAGAACCCTTTCAGCACTTTTTTTCTAAAGTCATAAATTGAAGAGCTGACATCTTGATTTATCACACTGTGCACTTTTAATAGCCAACAAGTTTGCTATTAAATTTTAATCAACCTGCCCTATTAAATTTCTTTCAAATGGTTCAGAGATTCTTCAGCTTTTTTAATAGCAAATTCATTCACTGGGAATCTATTAATATGGACTTCAACGACATGTTTTCTTCAAAGTACAGATTGGGTTATTGTTAGTTCAAAATGAAATTAAATGTTTTGAATGCAGAGGTGTTGTCTCTGTTTCAACAGATAAGCTCAGAGTTTTAGATATGGGAACCCTATAAATTATCTCTCTCCCCCTATATTTTGCACTAATTGGCTTAATATCTGTCTTCTTGTTCAGACACACGAGTTTTTCTTCAGTAAATACTTAGAAGTCAAATTACTAGGCCATACATTCTACATTTCAATTCAGAATATATTGCCCCAATTCTGTCAAATGTATTTGCACCAATTCCCACTTCCAGGAGCAGTATAGATCTCTCAAATTCTTACCAGGACTTAGTATGGTAAGCTTCACATTTTTGCCAATCTGATCAGAGTATACAATGATATCTCATATTACTGTTAAACTTTGTATTTCCCTGGTTATCAAAAAGATGCGGTAATTTTTCATGTCTATTACCCATAAGGGTTTCCTATTTTGTGAATTGCCTGTTCTTATCTTTTGCCGATATACATTGATTTGTAGACATTCTTCATACAACATGACACAACATTTTGTCTGTGCTGTGTTGTTTACACCTCTCCCCAATATCTTACTGTTATGAGCACTGTTTATATTTTGAGGCAAGAAATTTACCTTTTTCTTATAATTTATAATCTGTGTTTTGTTTTTAAGAACTCCTCCTTTAACCTAAAGTCTAAAGTTTATATATATATATATATATATATATATATAAAAGCTCTAAAGTTTTACTTTTTGTATTATATATTTTATGTATTTTATATTATATCATATATTACATTATATAGTATAATTATATCTAATAATTTTTCATAATTAACTGAAAACAAAACTGCTTAGAGATCTTTGGTTTTCTGACTGCTCAAGCCAACAGTGGTAAAATTAAAACTCAGAATCCTTGGTGAATCTTCACTGCACAATGGTGTAAGTGGTTAATCAGCAGTTGACATGATGAACATATACCATTCAGACATTCATCTCTAAAACTCATCTTTTGTGGCCAAAGGCATGCATTTCTGTGTGCTATTAACTTGGGACTTGTTGAATGCATCTGGACATTTTTGAATACATTTCAAAAAATACTAGGCCTAAAGATAACGAGCCGTTTGCTTAACCACAGGCAAAACAGCAGTAAATTACAGTTCTTTTTAGTAAATTAAAGGCATTTCACAAAAGAATATTTGTCTTTGCCATTCACACTATAAGTACTTAATTAATTTTCTCTACATTGGATTATCTCTTGATATGTTAATGGTATGTAGTCAGTTCCACAGCTACATGTATTTGTAAATCACACATTCCGTGTGCATTTTCATTTAATAAAACACACCTCAGAAAAAAGGAAGGGAAGGAAAGCATAATGGAATTACTTAACAATATGAAATGCTTTACCATCGTGAAGGAAACACGACTTTTTGTATAACGCTCTGCCTTACATTGGCATACTTTCCTATATTGAGCAAATTACATAGCTTACATGCAGGCCTATCCTGGCTAAAACTTGAATATTAAGTTTGGAACTGATATTTAGAAAGATATGTCTGAGAAAAATAAAGTAAAACAAAGTGTCTATGAATAAAGAGATTCTTGATAACATTCAGAGAAGGCCTGTTTTATCATATAATCATGATCAGTTCTGTTCTGTTTAGCTTGAGTCTCTCTCAGGAAACTTACATTGTTTCTACTTTTCTACAACAAGATTAACTATCTTCCTTCAATCTGTGTATCCTCTCCAATCTTTCTTAATTCTCCAGTGGTTTCTCTAGGGTTGTAAATTATGTTCTATGAACGTGATGAGTTACTTGTCTTAGTTTTTGAAGCACCCACATTCCTTATAATGATAAATGATGAAGAAAGTCTATTATGAAAATCATAGGAGAACCTATCACATTAAACACTTTTAAATGGCATGCAGTAATATAAGGTTGAGCTATATAAAGTGCGTGCTTCAGTATGCAATGTAATTCAATAAACTAGGAGCTATTTTAATTGGATACTGCACAATTATTGGTAATCACAACTCAAGTATCTTTTTTCTAATGAAGTCTCTTTTGCCTAACCATATATCCTTCTTCCATGATTTAATTTTTCATGTAATTGAATTAATTCCTATTGATTTTTAAAGTAACAGATACAAATTAATATAATTCATTTCTTAGAAAAAAAATACTTTGAACAAGTAATGACTTTGTTAGTTAACTTTGGATGCTGTGTTCTACATTTATATCATCACAAGCTTTATGTTTACAGTACGGTAGGAACACTTCTCTAGATGAGAGGTACAGTCAGGCTTGTTTTTAAATTTTAATTATAAGACATTTCATACTTTTTGTCAAAACTGGAATTAGCACCTAAAAATCGTAAATTTAATTTATAGCATTATCAGTGTCTATTTGAAGTTAATGCAAACATATTTTCTACTTGTTTTAGGCACTTTTATGTTGTTCTGACAGGACAATATCAAATTCAAAAGTACAACTACATGGGCAAAGTTTTACCTTTGCTTGGTGCTATGCTGAATTATTATAGGCAGAAGCTATTTACCTGATTTTTAAACACAATCTTTGCTCTGACCAAATGTTCATCCTTTCACTGAAACATAAGAAATTAAAGATAAAAGATTCTAACAATAAAATACCTTAAGAACTTCCAGCAAAGAAAAGAAGAATGATTATAAATACCTTGCAACCTAAGTCCTAAAATCAGGCAATAATGTATAGCAAATCAGCATATTCCGTATCAAATCGTTCTGAAAAATATTACCAATCCATCTTTCTCTATGTTCACAGTGTTTTAAAGCTTTTATTTCCCTAAATGAATAGGATGAATCCACACTAAAGAAAAAAGCACCAAATAAAGTAGAAGGAAATGAATAGTATGTGAAGGAAATTAAGAAATAAAGATGTTAATGCTTGTGGTGTTAAGTATATCATCTTTCCCTGGGAAGGGAGGAAAAATACCTTTATTCTAATCTTAGCCAGGTTCATGAAAAACTGTCCTTATAAGAAAAGAGTGAACATTTTTGTTTTCCTGAGTAGGGCTGCGCAGTCAGAAAGATCTTGTTTGGAATCTAGAGTTCATCCTTTATTAGCCACTCCACTTGGACAAGTAACCAAAAAACCCAGCTTCTTCATGGATATAAGATAATGGATGAATAATGAATAGTGTACAATAGATAAAATATACCCACTAAAGGAGAAATCCCAAAGCATTCAAAAACTATAAAGAGCCACATTGTGTTCTAGTAGAGAAAAGAATACCAGGGATTTCTGAAGAGAAGTTGACTATGTATATTTAGTTTTTAAAAATAGATTTTTTTAAAAAAAAATTACATCCTCAGCAACTTATATGAAACAACAGCAATATTTCAAAAATAAGTGGGAATTTTTTATAGCACTATATTTAGAAATTAGTAAGGTAACTCACTGCAGCTAGTTTGATTAATAATAAGGAGATGAGATACTGCTAACTATATATAAGGCAGTAAGATAATAAACTATAATAATAAGGAATCTACATAGAGAATTCTCTTTGTGAAGGTATCTATAAAAGCTATAATAATAGTAATAGTAATAACAGTAAAGTACAAACCATTTTTACTATTGTGTAGTTGGCAGTGAGAGGTTGGATGATTTAAAGGAGTCATATCAAAGAGACAAAGTTAAAAGCAAAGCATAAGAAGGACTCACTGGGCAAGCATTTTGGAATCTTTATTTTTCAATTCCTGCCAGCAATTTATAGCAAGAACATTTGCCCCTGATTGCCTAGAAATCAATATTTAATATATTTCATTTTGTAATAGAGAATTCATTCTGAAAATTATTTGGTCTCCTTGAGTTAGGAATCAAGATATTAATAGCATTGTTTAATTATCTATTTGGCATAGCATTTCGCTTTTAAAATCTGTACCTATTTTGTTTTTGTGTTATTAAACTGATTTTCCTAACACAGAAGATATCCTTATTTCATTGTACATGCAAATTTCACAAATAGATGTCAGATTATAGTAGGATTTGGTTAATATTTATAAACAACTTTATAACCCTTCAGAACAGCAAGACTTTTCAGAAATATGACATATTTTATGCATATAAAGCCATATTATATTTAATGAGACTAATAAAGTACACCAAATGAGTATGAAGGTTTCACCCTTTTAAGCTTTAATTTATAGACGTGATTAATTGCAGCAAAACATCACTTACAATTTTTCATTTGCATTTTTCTTTAAAAACACAAAAGCAAAATATGTTGAGTAGCCTGAATATTAATGAGATGACAGGTGATTTATTGTGAAGTTTCTTCTGCCTTGGTGACCAGCGTTCTGGGAAAGATAGTACGGGCTCTGAGAAGACATGAGTTTAAAATGGGCATGAGTCACATCCTTGCTCTGCTACGTAACTGGTTATTTATCCGGGCTGTCTGAATCGCACTAGTGTTCTCTGAGCTTCTGAAGGGCAGGATAGGGCTTGGGGGGGAAGAGAAGGCAGTGTTTGCTTATATCATTATCTAAGGTAAGGAGAAGAAATATTTTACCTTTATTTCTTAAATGCTAAAAGACGGTTACAAATCAAAGGTGCAATGTACAACTAGACAGATATAATGTGCATTTAATTTCTAATTTAGAAGAGACAATTCAGTTTTATTAGTTTATCTCTTTTTGTTAGCTCAAGGGTAGCAGCATTTTAGGTAAATTATTTTTTCTTTTACTTGGCATTCAGGTAACTACTTTATTCCTCCCACCTATTACTAGAAAATAAAAAGGAAAGAAAACCTTCAGTAGTAAATGATGAATTTTAATATCTAATTATCTGAGAGCACTGGCAAGGATCAGTTTTCATTTGTTAGAAGATGTAAGTGAACTTTTGAACAAAATAATGATAAGAGGACGAATCATTTGCAGGCACTGTAGTAAAGAATTAACATATATAAACTCAGTCCTCTCAAGGTCCCCGTGAAGTGCTCTCTGTATCCCCCTTGCATAGATACTGAGCATATAGAAAACTTACCAAAAGTCACAGAGTTAAAATTCCATTCTCAAAACTACTATGAGTAAATCACCAATTTGCAAAGTTTATTTGGTGATGCCTTTCCCCTTTTTATCAACAATGTTCCTAATGGGGGAGGCCATCTTTCGGTACATTATTGTGCCAGAGAGAGCCAAGATTTACCCTTAAAATTATGAAAAGATTGCCAAAAGCCATCATAACTGTACTGATTACATAAATTTACGGAGAATGCATGTGCAGACTAATACGAATGTGAACCTTGAAAGGAGAAACCATCCACTTTAATGAATATGACTGTACATCTACAGAAAAGACAGTCTTCATGCACACAACACTTAGATTTGGCTTAAATATATATAGCTTTACTGGTCAGTTCCCCTTGTATACAAATCTAAATCACGTTAACTTCTATGGGAGGTTGATGAGATGGAGAATGGGAGATAGATAAAAATTCATTATGCTAGCCAAGCTATTGTTTTAGAAGAAGAAATGCCTTTTTGCTAATTCTGCTGCTACGATGGGTCACATTTTTGTAATAATGCTACAGTTGGGGAGGGGCTTGGGTGGAACAATTTTCATAATTCAGACATCGTATTGGCAGCAGCTACCTAGCAAAACTTGATTTTGAACTGAAATTTCTGGTGTCAATTCAGCTAATTAAATAAAAAGAAAATGAGCAATGCATTTACATTAGTCACGATGAGATAAAGCCTAATAAAATCCAATTTCAGAAAACATCTCGATTTCTATATAGATCTATAAAAGGAACAGAAATGTTTAACCATTAACTGAACTCCCAGAGAAATTTCTCAGCAAATGCTTCACTTTGGGATCAAAGGCAAGTTTTAGAGCCATTGTTAATCTAAATTGTTCAGGATGAGGTTTGGTCAGCAGAGGTTGTGAGCTGGAGGTAAGAGTGGTAAAAGACTATGTTAGCTGCAAATTGTTCCTACCACTCCTGGGAAGTTAGAGCTACTAGAAATTTGGGTAAATTTTCTAAAAATCTGGGAGAAGCTTGGGGGAATTGAGGACGGACTTCAAGTTATGTGCAAATAGTAAATATTTAAATGAGCCAATGAATAAACCCTCCTGTGGGATTTGCAAAAGATAAACTTAAGATAAAAACTTGGATAAGAGTTAATCCTCCTTATAACTTCCTATAATTGACTATCACATTAATGCTCTTGAAAATCTCCCTCTGGTTATGAAAGTGGCACCAGGGAAGTTAAGGTGATCATAGTCCTCGGGTACTGGCCTCAAAGAATTCTTAATTTACTTGAGTGAGCAGCGTTATAGAAAATAAGTCAGAAGGGGAAAAATTATCTTACAATGTATAGCGAACATTTGGAAAACATCTTCACGAATATAGATATTCAAAGGACAAATGGAATGGAATGTGTAATGGAACGTTTTAAAGAGATGAGGTGACCAAATAACAAAATCCCAAAGAGAATATATAAGAATGATTACACAAATTAATAATTATCCATAAATCCTCCAAGATTTTGCGTGATTCCAAGGAATAAAATCCCAACAGTAATCAAGTTTACCACACCGGGAAATCTAGATAGGTAATCTGATACATAGGTTGTAACAAGTTGGTTCAAGGATAGAATATTAAAGATGGTTTGAAAAAATAAAAACCATTGAGAAGGAGTTCTGTACTGTATGGTAGATGCTTTCTTCTTAATGGATCCCAAAGATGAGAAAGGTGAATTTTTGTTTGGAAGAATAGATGTTAAGACATACAAAATTGTAAAATAATTATTCTTTTGATGAACTAAGGAGTGGTATGAATAGGAAAGAAAACCTAAAGTAGACTTAAGACTAATTTTTAGACAACTTCTTACAGTTTTTGAAGGCCAAAACTAAAGACAAAAATAAGAGATTTAATAGATCTTAGAGAGAAAGGAAAATGGGGTTTAAATAAACAAAAAAATTGCTAGCTGTGAGAAACTGAGAATGAATGGGGAGTTAGAATATATGAAGATGCAAAGATGTAGTGCCTAGAATTTTTATTTTAATAATAGGGACTATAGTCTTTCGACTAAACAGAGGTGAATAATTATGTTGCCAAGGTGACTGAAGTGTTTATCCGGAAAGGTGAATCTTGGATTTCACCTACCTAAATATGATACACACGCCTGAATGCACGGAAGATAGGATCCTGGGAAATAAGACAAGATTAAAGAAGGAGGTTAAAGACTATCTTCAGAGATATAATAGGAAGATATAAATTTTTAAAGTACTCCACGCATCTGAGATAAAAACAAATAATGAGATGAGAATAAAATAAGGAGTTTCTGACTTGGGGGAACAGGGAATTAATATGGGAAATCAAGAAGATCACTGTGATGTCTACCACCATTAAAGTCACTGAGCGAAAGGAAGAATCCCTATCCGAAAGGAAAAGATCACTGCCTGGACACACTTCAAGTCACAAATTTAATTTAACCCCCTCCCCAAAGTCGAGATTAGAGTAACTTATTGGATGTCAAGAAATTTTATACCCTTCTTCAAGAGTAACTAAGAAATACTTTCAAAACTAAAGGCTTGAAAACCAGATTTAAATAGATGATCAGTCAATATAAATATTATTATTTTCTTTAAATATATTCCAAATTGACAAGTCATCCACATATCACATATTTCAAGTTGATGAAATTCTTGAGAAGGAACTAAAAAGGGCACTGCAATGTTACATGTGATTGACCTCAAAATCAAGGTCACAAAAATGTGTCCATTTAAAACAATTTTTAGTAAAATCACATACCTTACAATCTTCACATAAATTTACATCATAATGCTAGACAACATAATAATTTTACATGTTTTAAGGAATAATAATTTTACATATTTTAACCATCTTCACAGTAGGCTAATAAACAGTGCATCATTAAAATCACATGATCTCATCTTTTCTTTAAGAAACAATTGTTCTATAGTTGCTGTGTTTATTAGATACGATATACTCCTAATAATAGATCCTATTCATAAGGGCAGTTCTCTATCTAGGAACATACTGTAAACTTTCCATTTGTGGGATTAGACAATAAACAAAATCTGTCACTATGAAAGCAAATAAGTTCCTGAACTTTGGAGGCATTTTTAAGTAATTCGTTCTCAATGACTAGGAAAGTGTGTCCAAAGTTAGAGTATTCATATTTAAAAAATTTTCACAGACTAACCATTCAAACTAAACTTGAAAAAGAGAAGAATATTTCAATGGTAATATGTAAATAAAAATATAGAAAATAAAAGACTGATATTGAAACAAAATATAAAATGTGGGTGTTTTGAAGTATTTTCATATTTGGAGGAATATTTGCACTCACTGTTCCTATATTGGGCAAAAATGATATAGGAAGTTTAATATTATCACTAGGTTATAGTTATTATATCACTGTCCCAAATAACATATGAAAATCAATTAAGACTATATATAACATGGGTCCCTATATCAAATTCAGCTTGACACTATCTGTCCCAATTTATTTTATGTAAATAAGATGCAAATCACTTGAGTAAAAGTAATTAAGAGCACCAGCATCTGAATTTTCCTGAATCATAAGCTGTGATTGTTAAATTATTTGTTTTAAGTAGTATTTAATGTAATAAAAAGTTGACAGAAACAGGTTTAAGTGGAACTAATAATCTTAGTTTGGGGATAGGAAAAAACTCAATGTAGATTATAAAAATAACTACTGAATATATGCATCAAAAATACCTTTCTTAGGACAGTGTGATTGGAATAAGCTCATGCAAACATCATCTTTACAGATAAAACTATATTGTAAGTATTCCTCAGCAACATCTGTAGGGTACCCTAACTCTATACAAATATAGCATCTACCCATTTTTACTGTAATCAGCCTAATTCTAATTTCCCCACTCCCCGCTCAACACCCCACACACATACACTAAAAAAGAGGGAGGGAAGTGGAGGGTAGGAAGGAGAAAGAGAAACAGAAGAATTTAAAAAAAAAAATCAACCACAAACAAAACAGTAGATTAAAGGAACTTCATTTTAAAAATCGAAATGATGCCCTGGGAACATGATAACCAGAAGCACATAAACACACAAAAATCATAATATATATGTATATATATATATCCTTTTTCCTTCTAGATCTTTAAATATGCTGGATAAGTTTTGTAGATACTGAGATTAGATGTGATTTTTACCCCAAATATACAGGGTGCCTCAAGTACGTATTAGACAGTATATTTTTACTTTCACAAAGACTACGAAATTGCTCTATGCCTGGGACAATGTGCAACTCTATGATGCTTAGCAGACTATATAGCCACGTAATTGCCCATTTTCACTGCTTCCAATGAGGCCTGACAGCTCTCCAGTTTATTACAGTGGCAGATGACTAGAAAAAGTTCTCATTTTCTAACTTTTTTCAGAAAAGATTTCCCTAAAAGTCAGAATTGGAAAAAAATAAAAAGGCTTATGAATAATGGAACACACTGCTACAGTCAAGCAAGTTTTATAACCTTACGATATTCCTATCACATGGAACAAGGTCCAGAAGTTGCAAAAAAAGCAATGCATTTACGAACTTCTTAAAGTCATCACCAAAGTAATAAATATGAAAAATTGTTTCTAATTACCTCTGTTGAGTGACGCTGAACTGTTTATATCTCCAGTAATGAAGGAAGACTCTGACTGCTTTCGGACCGTGTCATTCCACATTCTACGAATTCGGCTCTGGATGGGGAAAAGGGAAAAAGGGAAATGAACTCACCAGGCAGTAAATTTTCACACAAATCATTCTTTCTCTTTCTGTCATAGTTATATGAAGCCTTTGTTTCTGGCATCTGGCAACTGTGTAACTGCTACAAGCCTGCAGTACAGTAGCAGGAGAACGTCTGAAACTAAATTAGTGATAATAATTGGTTCTCATTAAGTGTATTCCTAAATGCTTATACCAAAAATAATTGTAACTATGAAAAAGCAATAAATGTAATGTACTCTACCAATTTAAACATGTTGAAGATATATAGATGTGTACTCTAGATGGTTAGAGTTTAATAATTTTAGTTTCCAAAGTGAAACAAATTATTTTCATTGTAACTTTTATGGGAATGGGGTATTTAAATATGTATTAAATTGTCAGTTTTATTAACAAAAGATTTACTTTAAGAATTCAAAAACTTGCAAGAAAGAAAAAGTTTGGTAAGAAAAGAACAGAGTATTATTAAAATGCGACTAAACTTAACATCTTCCATATATTCTGTGAGACCAGTGTAATTTTACAGGTTACATATGATTTTGACTTTTCTTTCTTTTGAAGGAAATAAAGGAAGACAATTCACCCTTATTCATTTCTTCACAGTAGGTAGTTTTATCAAGAACCAAAAATTCTTATATCATTATTTATATTCTCACAGTTTCCTAAGTGTCAGATAACTGAGGAAAGCGGTGTAATATTTTTCCATTTAGGGGAAGGAGATTCTTTTTTCTGGCTCATAGTTCTGCCATTTTATTGAGTTAGGGATCAAAAAAGTATTAAGAATCCTGTGAGGAGGAAAACAACCTATCTTCAGCTTTTCCAAGGATGAGATAATTTTAAGAACTATCACTACTAGTAAAGGTACAGGCAAAACCAAGCTCAAAAATGGATTATGTTCCAAATATATTTGATCTCCCTGAATAATAGGAGTATTTAATCTTCAAATACTAGACAATTTGTTTTATAAATCTTGGGACATGCTTATTCTTCAGAAATATTGTCTATATTGTTGTTTTAGGTTAGCAACTACACACAGAGACACAGTCCCTCACACATACAGAACAAAACTAATAAAAATTAGAGGAGCTCCCGGCTGGGCGCCATCTCAGTGAGGAGAACATGTGATTCTTGATCTCCTGGTCATGAATTCAAGCTCCACGTTGGGTGTGGAGCTTATTTAAAATACAGAAATAAAATAAAAGAGATTAAAAATTTTTAAAAAATTAAAACAATAAGAAATTATAAATTCTGAGCACTTGAGAAATGTTTCTATCAAAAAATACTTCAAAGCTTCAAACTGAAATATGGGAAATAATTCTCTCACATTTGTTTCATTAATTAATCAATCAACTAGTGAATTAATTAAAAATATTAAATGTTCTCTACTGCATGCCAGAAGCTATTCTAGGAGATAAAAAAGAAAAGACAAACAAAAAATATCTTTGTCTTCATGGAGTTACTAGATTAGTTAAGTGATAGATACAACAAATTATCACAAAAACAAATGCCAAAGTAAAAATATGCCTACAAAGCTCCATAGAACCATTAATTATTATAACTGAGAACTATGAATGCAAATGATGTCACTGGTAGGATGGATATATAGAACAATATACAACAATAATAATAAAAAAAAAACAACATAGCCCCCTGCAGCAACACAGATGTCTGAGGAAAGAAAGAAAATAGAAGAGAATAGGTACTGGCTGTTTTCATGTGAATAAGTATCAAACACATGCCAAACAAAATGTACTGTTAAAACTTAAGATGGCGGTTACTTTAGAGGTAGATGATGGAGAAAGGTTCAAAGGGTTTCTAAGGTACTCCCAAGAGTCTAATATTTGACCCAGGGAGGGTAATGAATCAATATGCATTCACCTGTATTTTGTGTGCTTTTGTTAATGTTTGTTATATTACATAATTTTAAAAAAGTTTAAATGCACATAATGAGGGGAAATATCCTTGGCTAGGAAGTCTGTGAGACTACTCTGAAGAAGTGACATCTTAACAGATTTGATGGAATTATGATTGTTGTTAGGTGACATTTACATGAGCTTCCCCCTACCTCCTCTTCTATGAGTCTCCCCAACTTGAGCTAGCCACACTGGTTTCCTTGCCACTCCTTTCCAAGTCAATCATATTTCTGCCTCAGGTTTGGTACAACTGTTTCTTCTGCCTGAAGTGTTCTTCCCCCCAGATACATGAATGAATAACTCCATCTCTTTAAATTTTTACTGAAATATTTTCTCCTTAAAGAGACCTAACTCGGGGCACCTGGGTGGCTCAGTGGGTTAAGTCGCTGCCTTCAGCTCAGGTCATGATCTCGGGGTCCTGGGATCAAGTCCCTCATCGGGCTCTCTGCTCAGCAGGGAGCCTGCTTCCTTCTTTCACTCTCTCTGCCTGCTTCTCTGCCTACTTGTGATCTCTGTCAAATAAATAAATAAATAAAACCTTAAAAAAAAAAAAAAAAAGAGACCTAACTCATTCTGCTGTTCCACCCACCTAACCCTGCTGTTTTCCTCCCGTAGTCATTATTATCTTATATAATCAGACTTAAAATTATAATGCATTTATTTCCTATATTTATATATAATATCCAGTATTTAATGTCTAATGTCTGTATTAAATTTGAGGCTCCAGAAAAACAGAAATTTTGTCTCTTTTGTTTATTGATGTATCACACACTGAAATAATACCTGGTATAAGATAAATATGTATGTATACATAAAATATATTTTTATGTGTAGAACATGCATGTTACGTGTAAAATTTTAATACTTCAATTAATTCTATATTCTAGGCTCTATACTATGTAATTTTTCTTGTATTCACTCACTGAAATCTCACAAGAACTCCTTGAGGCAAGTACTCTTATTCATTAGAAAATTGATGTTCAGAAGTTAATTAGCATATTCAATGTCACAGACTTAATAAATGACAAAACCAACATTTGAATCCACTCAACTGGCTCCTGACCTAGGAGCTTAACAACTCACTAAACTATATCAAATAATGGTTGAATAGAAAAAGGAGGAAAATAAAAAATATTGCAGCAGAGAAAAAGTATATATTATGCAGCTCAGAGTCAACTCTTAAATGTTCACGGGATGAACTGGGGTGATATGGGGGTAAGAAAAGGAAGTCACAGAAGACTAAATACAATAATATCACACTTCAAAAAACATTTTAAAAAGTGATAGTAAAAAACAAATAGTAAACATCTTTTTTGGAGGTGGGAAACTATTAGAATGTGTCAAAGAAATGAAGAGCAGAAGTATTCTGGTTGCAGGCACAGGAATTGATTAGGGAGGGGTTTCAGGAAGGAAAAATATACAGAAAATGTTCAATTCGTGAGTTGGATGTTCACAGGTTTATTTTCTACTCTACTTCATAACTTAATGGATGTTACATGTATTGTTTTATGTTTCAAATATCATATGACAAATGTAAATACATCTACAGTCAATAAAACAAGTAAAAAATAGGTGAAAGAAAGGTTGAAGTGGAAAGGGTAATACTTTAGTTCATAGTTTTTATAAACATGCATAAACACAAACCAATCCTACACATGTCTGTGAATATCTCTTTGTGTGATTATGATTATGACCAAGCTTTAATAAGTGATTATTAGCACCAGGAAGTAGTTACTACATCGGCTATAAGAGGTAGTTCCCTTAAAAATCATATATATGAAATGCTACCTTCTTAGAATTTTTGGGTAAAATGCCAAATTCCTTTTGTCACTTTCTGTATTCATTCAACTAGGAATAATCTGAAATCATTAATTAATATGCAAAGTGAGACCCCGAATTTCATAATTTTGTTGCAATGTGGTTTTTGGACTATTTGTCCTAATCATTCCTATTTGAGACACTGAAAGAACAACAACAAATGCGATGGGTTAAACACTTGGGATACAAACTATGTCTGATCAAGGAAAGACAGCAACTCGTGACAGAATACAAGTAAGAGATATTTCATTTGAACGAACAAATATTTACCTGTGAGCCTGTGGAGTAGCGTCCAGGAGTTCGAGAACCAGATGTTTTCCCTGAGCCAATGGAACTCTCTGTACTTTTGCCACTACAACAATGCGTTCGCAGGCATTTCCCATACTCTTTTCGTACCTAGCCAATTAAATATTAACTTCTGTTAGCACGTAATTCATTTCCGCTGGGAACTATGGTATAAAAATGTATGTGCGTTTCATTTTTAGATCATTAATAATAATTATTTCCTTGCCCTACAGATACAAGAAATTCTGTTCAGCATATATTTTACGGTATAAAAGGATATCCAAGCCACCAATCTTGAAATTTCACATAAATGAAACCTTTTAAAACAGGCACACATGCATACACACACATGCAGTTATGCTATAACACTACTACCTTTTAGTTCAAAAAACAAAAAGTTAAGACTCTTTAAGACACTATTTATTTTTAGCCTTATAAATTTGGTCTGAAGTAGCCCCTTGGTGCAACTGTTCTTCGAATTGAGGTCTAGTGAGAAAGCCACAGAGAGGAGGGGATAAAGAGAGGGAGGCGAGACGGGGAGAGAGAGGAAGAGAAAGGGGAAAAGAATGTTTAAACACAGAAAAAAGGAATGTGTTGGGTTAAATTTCCTTTAAATCTCTATTTCTCTGAAGTTTATTTCCCCTAAAAGAGGTCAAATTTATAACTTCAGAATATAAAATCCAAAATATTTTTAAATTTACTCCATCATAATAATTCTATTCAATAATCACAGATTGCTTTTCTTTATTAAATTCTTAATCCTGCTTGGAGTATAAAATCATGGGAAAAAAGGAGACAAACATATATATATTTTTTTTTAGTTGATGTTTCCAAGCTGGGTAACATATCAACAAGGTCTGGGAAAACTTTTACCATGTTTAAAATTTTTATTACTATCTCTTTAATCAAACAAGACATACAAAAATAAACAGTAACTGCCCTAAATCATACTTCCACTATGTACAACAACAACAATAATCCCCAACTATGTCTTCCTCAACTATAAACACATTTTGGGACATTTTATTGGTTATGCATTCCAAATTTATGTTCATTATGAAACAACACTGTATATATTATTATATGTAAATGTCATTTATATATAATACTTATTATATGTAAATATTATTATATATAAATATTGTAATATAAATATATAATATACATATAATATAAATATTATATATATTATTATATAAATAACACTGTATATATTATTCTTGGGGCACCTGAGTGGCTCAGTGGGTTAAAGCCCCTGCCTTCCGCTCAGGTCACAGTCTCAGGGTCCTGGGATCAAGCCCCGCATTGGGCTCTCTGCTCAGCAGGAAGCCTGCTGTCCCCCCCCCTCTCCCTACCTCTCTGCCTACTTGTGATCTCTCTCTCTGTCAAATATATAAATAAAATCTTTTTTAAAAAGACTTTATAATTATTCTTAGCTCTTTATGTATTGAATTCACATGAGTTCATCCTTTCCACAATTTGGGACAATGTAATATCCCAATGTAATTTTATTTAAAGCAAAGTTATAGATGCATGCTTTTTTGAGAGACATATTTAGAATCAAAAGCAAAAAAGTTAGTGTGAATGATACACTAAAATATTAGCATTCAGAACTAAACTACCATATCTTAATATTAGAGGGTTCTTTCTACCAAAGATATGGCAGAATTGGAGACAGAATACATTAAGGTTTGCTTGAAGAATTCACATATATGAAATGCTTATTCTGGGATAGGAACAACAATCTACCAAAGCATGAAGGAGGCATGCCTGCTGCCAATAAAAGGGGGGGACCCGGGAAGGCTTCTCAGAGAAGAGGATTTCTGAGAGAATCTTCAAAAGATAGGTTGGAATCTGTCAGGTTAGAATATGAACTTGAAAGTAAGGCTAGATGAGAGAGTCAAAGGCATTCAGGTACCGTGCACAGGGTGAGCGGCTTTTGAGGACTTGCTCTGATCTGGAACACCAGCATTACAATCATTAATATATTTTAAATTAGAGTGATATGTTTTCCAACCAATCTCTTCTATGGCACATTTATGAATAATTAGAAATATTAGTTTTATTCAGTGTTTAAAAGCCACTTCACATTTTGTTTATATTTTAAAAGAAATAAGTTGATACCCGCATGTGTGTGTGTCTAATAGATATGTGAGATTGGGAGTATGGAGTGAAAAAGCTTCTAATTTTTCATTGCTATTTCCTAGGAATTATGCTAGGTCCCTCCCTCAAAATGATTCTAGGAAATAATCGTTACCTCCATTTTACAGATAAGAACACTGAAAAGCTTAAGCAATGAAAATAAACTGAAAGATTGAAAACATTAGGCAATAGGCCCTATGTGAAAAAAATCCACATCTTATAGGTGCTCTATGGTCCGAAAGCTCTTTATAAGAGGCTGCATTTCTAAAATTAATATGTTAACATTATTATTAAAGTAATCTATTAAATTATCCCTTTCTCTGTATCTGGAAAAAATAGGGACAAATGCTTTAATTAGAATTTGAGAAAGCCAAAAATTATCTCTACCCAAAGGTGAACACTATCAATTAGAGTTTAATATTAGTCCTGAAATAATGAAGTATTTCCAAGAACCAAAATGCTGATTATAACCCATGTCCCACTTTGTTTTTCCTAATGTACTCAAGAGTATATTTTCTTCTTAGAAAAGAAAGTGTTTTTTAATGAAGTGATTTAAACCTAAACAAATATTTTAAGAGGGGGAGATAGAGAAAGAGAAAAAGAGAACCACTCTCATTCCTGTCACAAAGGCAGCTATACTATATAAGCCACAGGAATTCATCATGGACTATTTTCATTTTCCAACAAAGGTTAAATGTGCCGAACTGGTTATATATACGACCAGCAAACCAAGACATCTAGTGATGCCAGATTCGATATTTAGGTGTATTACTTTCTGAATCTTTACTGAGTTTATTTTTCTGTGATTAGTTTTGAAATGCTAAGCATGTGTTTTAAAAAGAAAAAAAGTAAATAACATGGACTGTATCTCTGAATAGATCAAATAAAAGCTATTTGATCATTCAATCATTTGCGTATTCTAATCCACTATTTCACATGATAATCCATCCCACCACGACCAGATTTGGTATGTTATTGTTTTAATATTGTTCTAGAATATAGAATATGGGAAAGAAACTGTACCTTATCAATGGAATATTTCTTTTATACTCTCAGATCAGAAATAATTATGATACCCTCTGAGGTTTATAATTGAGTGCATAACAAAAGAAAAAGTGATAAATTTAATGTCACCAGTAGAAATGCTGGTATTGGTCATATCATGCAATCCACACTCAGAATAGGACTGATAACACAGAGTTGGATTTTTATTAATGAGCTGAATCAATCAACAAATACCCCCACATAAGGCAAAATATCTCAAAATGGAGTATTTCATATTTCTCTAATCAAAACATATGAGCAACTATGTCAGCATGGGCACATTACGGAAATTCAATTAGATGGCTTAAGAAAAACTTCTTAAGAGAATTAAGATTGTTAAAATGTGCATACTACCCAAAACCATCTATAGATTCGATGCAGTTTCTCAAAATCTCAATGGTATTTTTCACATATACAGAAAAAACAACCTTAGAATTTGTACAGAACTACACACACACACACACACACACACACACCCCAAAGGCCAAAGTAATCCTGAGAAAACAAAGCTGTAGGCATTACATTTCTTGCTTTCAAACTATACTACAAAGCTGCAGTAATTAAAACGGTATGGTGTTGTTATACAAATAGACACACAGAACAAGAGAACAGAATTAGCCCCAGAATAAATGCTTACATTTACTGTCAACTAATATTTGACAAGGGAGCCAAGAATACTTAATAGGAAAAAGAATACTTGAGAGATTGATTGGACAATCTCTCCAATAAATAGTTTTGGGAAAACCAGATAACTACATGCAAAAGGATGAAACTGAACCCTGTCTTATACTACTCACAAAATTTGACTCAAAATGAATTAAGGACTGAAACATTTGATCAGAAAGGATAAAACTCCTAAAAGAAAATATAAAGGAAAAGTTCCTAGACACTGGTCTTAGCAATGATTTTTGAACATAACATCAAAAACAAAAGCAACAGAAGCAAAAATTAGTAAGTCGGATTACATCAAAATACAAAGCTTGTGCATAGCAAAATAAACAACGAAATGAAAAGGCAATCTACAGAATTGAAGAAAACATTTGCAAATCATATTTCTTTAAGGGGTTCACATATAAAGAACTCATATAATTCAATAGCAAAAAAAAACTAATTACAAAACAAAACAATCTAATTACAAATGGACAGAGGAAATGAATAGATATTTTTCTTAAGAAAACATAAAAATGACCATCATAAAGAGATGCTCAACAACACAGAGCAGGGAAATACAAGCCAGTACCCCGATGAGATACCACTTCACCTCTGACAGAATGGCTATCATCAAGAAGATGAGAAAAAAAGGAAAGAAAACAAGAAATAAAAAGTATTGGTGAGGATGTGGAGAGAAAGGAGCCCTTGTGCACTGTTGAGGGGAATGGAAATTGATAGAGCTATTACGTGAAACAGTATGGAGTTTCCTCATAAAATTAAAAACAGAACTGCCATACAATCCAGAAATCTCCCTTCTGGGTATACATCCCCAGGAAATGAAATCAGAATCTCAAAGATCTATCTGCACTCCCATGTTGACTGCAGCATATTCACAATAGCCAAGACATGGAAACAACCCATGTGTCCATCAACGGGTGAATAGAAGAAGATGTGGTACATACATACGATGGATTATGTTCAGCCATGAAAGGAGGAAATCCAGCCCTTTTTGACAACATGGATGAAACAAGGGCATTATGCTAAGTGAAATAAGTCAGATAGAAAAAGACAAATACTGTATGATACCACTCATTGGGCAAAGAGCTGAACCCATAGAACCAGAATTGAATGGTGGTTACCCAACACTGGGAGTAAAGGAATTTGGGAGAATACTGGCTAAGGGGTACAAACTTCCAGCCATAAGAAGAGTAAGTTCTAAGGCACTAATGTGCAGAGGGATAATTATAGTAAACAAACCTGTTTTACATACTTGAAAGTTGCTAAGAGAGATCTTAAATGTCCTCACCACAAAAAAAGAAATGGTAACCATGAGTTGATGGAAGTATTAGCTAATATTATGGTGGTAATCATTTTATAATAAATGTGTATCAAATTAACACACTGTAGGCCTTAAACTTACACAATATTATATGTCACTTATATCTCAATTTAAATAAAGAAATAAAAGAAAAATCTCCCAAGACATTTCTGCAATTTTAAACAAAATTATCTGTTTGTTTTGTAGGGATAAAGGTAAACAATTCCATGTTTTCTATATTTCCTAATGTTGCCCATGTCATTGACACCCAATAAAAATGCCACCAAAATTAGAAAATTCAAAACATAAGGTGAATGAAAGAATAATATGTTTATTATTCATTATTATAAAGCATAAAAGTAAGCTTCTAAAGCAGGGATTGGTAAATTTTTTCATGAAGGGGCAGATAGTCAATATTCAGGCTCTGTCAACCAAGAGGCAACTAAGGATGTTATTGATGTACTTAATTTTAAATTTTAAATGTAACCACTTAAAAATATAAAAATCATTCTTGACTGTAAAAATCAAAGGCAGCTAGACATATTTAACCCATGACCTGTTGTTTGCTGAAGTCTGTTCTAATGAATCACAAAATTGAGCTTGATGACATTTAAAAAAAATTTTTTCATGTATGTTAAATATACTAAAAACTCAACTTGGTTTTAGATCGTGAGGTTTAATATCTTTTCCTGTATATCAAAAGCAATCCCTAGTTATACCAGCCATGCATGTTTGTAAGATAAGAAAAATAAAAATAATTATTGGGAAAATCTAAAAGGTATTGGTTAATAGAAATACTCAAAATCAAAATAATTAATGCATAAAATACAAAAAGTATTTTCTGCTTTAAAGAAAATTTCTATATAACATTAAAATTTTAAATTTCGTTAGCCCAAATTTCTAGTTAATGAATAAAATAAAAATAATAGGTAAATCTGGTTCACTATACTTGAAGATGTTCAAATTGCTTAATGGCCCAATAGTCCCTTATTTATAAAGACAAATGCTACTTTTTCCCTTAATCTTCAATTTCGCTCTCATCTTTTTATATATATTTCCTGTGACAACCAGTTATGTCTTTCTTCTGTCAAAATCTGGAAGATTTTTTTCCCCAAATGCGTAGTCTCCCTCGCTTCTCTGAAAAGTTTTACGATACTGGCTGCTGTCTACGTTTGGACATTTTCTCCTATCATCTTGATCCTGATTTTGTTCCTTGGACACTTCTTTTTCCATCTCTATTCCTAATCATTATTCACATGTCCTACTCTTTACATCTTTCAAGTGTGGTAGACTGCTAGCTGTTTATAACACCTAATTCCTCATCTTCCTGAGGTAAAAAAGCTAGACTATGTTTTCTAGTCTTCCTTGCAGTTTAGGTGGTACCATTGATAGTGTCCTATCTGATGGAAGGTGAGTAGAAGTGATGGAAGCCTCTTGTACACAGATCCCCTCTTTCTCAGACTGTCTGCTCGGTGTCAGTACTCAAGATGACTATGGAAATCATATACCAAGGTTAGCTAAGACTTCATCAGTCTGTGTCCTTCCATGAGATACCACCAACAGTTGGGCCATAAGTAAAAAAATAATAATGATAAGTATTTTGTGGTTAAGCAACTGCAATTTAAGGGGGGGTGTGCACTAAATATTTGGGAAGGTTCATCCATTGTAAATATAACCTCTTTTCTAAATTAATTCTCATTCAATAGGTTAGAATCCATCCATTCCCTTACAATCTCTTTACTTTTCTGTAACCTACATTTATAGGCCTCAGTCATCATTACTATTCTAGCCTTATTTATGATTATGTCAACACATTGTTGATATTTACCACCATATACAACTGAAACGGAACACGACTGACTGGACAAGTGGATACCCGTCTCAAGTATTGTTTTAGGTCCTATGAGTCTCTCAAATCAAAAATCACAGACATAGATATTTTTACTCTTTTTGTTTGTTTGTTTCCCAAAGAAAAATTTTAAGTGTTGTTTCTCTCTTAGAAGAAATTTTCACATTTTGACATTTCATTTTCAGAGCCACCTCTCAATATCTCATAATTATTTTTATTACCTCCATGTTACACATGAAGAAACTGGGGCATGAGCAGGTTAATTAACTTGCCCAAAGTCATATAAGCTTTTAAACAGAAAAGCTAGGATTTAGACCCAGACAGTCTTGGCTCAGGAGTCTATGTGATTGGAACCCTAATGGCCACATTTTTAATAGAGTTAAAAATTATAAGATGAGAAAATCAATCATTTCTAAATTTCTAAATTCTAAAAAATGCAATTAAAGTATTTAGTGGCTAAGATTAACTTTGAAAATGAATATTTTAGGTCCTTGTAAATGTGAAAAATCACAAAAACAGACCAGCACAAAAAAAATTAAATATTGCGTCGTAGTCATCAAACTCATAGATTTTATAAAAGACGCTTTTAAAGATAAGTACAGAGACCATTACTAAGTATGTCATCATTCATTTAAAAACCATAAATGGGGCGCCTGGGTGGCTCAGTGGGTTAAGCCGCTGCCTTCGGCTCAGGTCATGATCTCAGGGTCCTGGGATCGAGTCCCGCATCGGGCTCTCTGCTCAGCGGGGAGCCTGCTTCCTCCCCTCTCTCTCTCTGCCTGCCTCTCTGCCTACTCGTGATCTGTCTGTCAAATAAATAAATAAAATCTTTAAAAAAAAAAAAAATAAAAAAAAATAAAAACCATAAATGTTATCATTAAATTATAAACATTCATATTTTCCAGTACATATGAACTTTTTTTAAAGAAAAAGAGAAAAGAATATATTTTCTATGTGTATATATGCATATATACATATATATATATATATACATATATATATCTCCACCCCACAGCTCCATAATATCTTAGAAATGCTATTTCTAATACATAAATTCCATGTGTCTGTCAATAAAAATATTAAGGACTATAAGGTCAAGCCTACAAGAGTATAATTTTTGTTTATTATCCAAATCAGAAAATACTCTGATTTTTTTTGTTGTTGTTGTTAAACACATTCACCAACTATTATGCTTCTGTTTTGTGTGTTTTGTCTTGCTATTGTAAAGATAAAATTAATGAAGTGATATATTTATTTCTTAGAGACAAAAACATCAGGAATGATTTATGTTATGGTTACTTTCCTATTTGAATAGAGAATTTTTGCTTACCTTCTTTTGTAGGACACAATGGAAAATGAATATAAACATTCCCTGTAGAGAATTGAATATAGTGAAGAGATATGCCATGATGACTGTGCTTTCATTAATATACATGAGTCCGAAGGCCCAGGTCAATCCTAATAGGCAGAGAAGAGCTATTGCACCTATAACCCATGACCTGTAGAGAGAAAAGAAAATTAAGGGTTATCAAATGATTGGTCTTTAATTAGCACAATCATATCATATCAACAATACTGACACTGAAAAAAATGTTACGGTAAGTTTTATTGACAGAAAATGTAAGACAGGTGGTATAAGTAACTTTAAGATTTTAATGGGGACTACAAGTTTTCAAACTTGAGGAGATATACATGAATGAGAATGTTATGAACACAGAAATTCATTTAAGCAAAAGCAGATTTGTACTATTAAATTATTCATGTATTTGCAGCACATATGCAAATGATATGGAGATGTAATTATGGTGAATGGCAAGGGGGAAAAAGTCTATAAAACTATGTTAGTTTCCACTGGCTTCATTGTTATGATAACATTTGTTTGATTGGACTCTCTCCATTAGTACTTCATCTGATACACTTTTACCCCATTTTTCCAAATTTCCTCTTTTTCCATAAAAATTTTAGTGCTTACTGACAAAAAAAGAGCTTGGATTCGAGGGAACAAGTATATGGAATATATGTATGAATTTTTAAAAGTTCTATTTGTCTGATTCTATAGTTATGTAAAACAAGTGTGATACTGTGGATGGAAAAAATTGTTCCACTCTAGATCACCATCTGTGCTGTCTTGGCCTTCGGATTGCTGTCTTCTAGGTTAAGTTGGACTAGACTTTGAAAATCAGTAACTGGCAGCTTTGCTGAAAAGAAGCTTAAAAGCTTCAGCACTTTGAAGGGTCTGTAAACTTGAGGGAGAGAATGAAGCTGAGAATGGGGATGGAGTGGTATGAACAAAGTAGGCTAGAATGGAAGACAATTCTCACTCTCCATTCCCTTAGCTTTCTCCAGCTGCCATTCGCAATAGTAATCAACGGGTGACAAAAGTCCATATTATCTGTGGCTGTGTGTTCTGTATTGACTATCAACATAAAGGTGAATCTTTCCAATAAATGGGAATCTGATAAGTGAAAATGGAATCTTTCTAAGTATATAGGAGAATAGGACCAAACCAGGCTAGATCTCTATATCCTCATGAACCCACCCTTTCTTTTCCCAGCACACCTTCCTTCAAAGAGTAAATATTTCTTTTCAGCAGACCATACTCCGCCACTTGCATTGTCTAAGGAAGAAATATTTATGGGGATTGAAACTTCACAAAATGAAGGGGTTAAAAGAAACCACACACGTATTCACCAAATCCAAAGCTGGGTTGCGTAAAGTTTTCAGCGAGCACTATGTCTTAAGGAAGATATGGTCCCAAAGTAGTCAATTAGTATTAAATTCTTATTAAAATTCATCATGACTATTTACTGTTTTTCTTCTATAACCATCAGCTATTAGATCGCCTATTCAAATATCCCCTAAATTTAACATGTTCAATTTAAAAACATTAAGGTTGTTGAACGAAGAATCCCTAAAGAAAGCTTGCCATTGTATGTGGCATGTTTGCATATATGAATCAGAAAATATCTTAGATATTAATATTTTTTCTATAACTTAACTGAAAAATATGGGAACTCTCAAGATAAAGCTCTCAGCTTCTTACAGGCATTGGAAAAAGGAAAAATGGAAAGAATACCATTAAATCAAGGCAAAATTGCTATTTGAATTTAGAAATAAAATGATAGAATAAAATACTCAAGTCAGCTAGTATCCACTGGAAAACACGTGATGGGCCCAAGAGTTAATGATATAAGAACTACAATGAGCCCAATGTCTAAAGAAAAAATATATACGCAAGAGCATGAAGAAGTAAGTGAAATGTCATTGGAGAAAATGAAAACAAAGGACTCTTCACCAGAAGAACAAACTGAAAGTCTAGAGTAAGGTCACCTAGAGGTTGCCCCAATCTTAAGTTTATTGTGGCAGGACACATAATTTTAAAACGTATAAAAGAAAAAAGCTCAAATATCAACATTTGAGTGTATTCTTATTAGATTAGTACAGACTTGTAGCTTTGTTTTAGGAATTTAAAAGATGTATTCATAAACAGGTCATTAATCAAGTGACGTGTCAAAATTGAAAGGTAATTTTCCATACATCGAATTGAATTTGTGAAGGAGACTTTTTTTTCCCCTTTTTGAATATTTAAAATAGAAATTCATTAATATCCACTGCAATTGGGTAGCTTCGTACTCCTAGGGTCATTCGGAAGATACACAGCTAAGTCACAAAATAATTTTGGATGAGCGATGTCCAAACAAACAACAGAAATGACGACATATGAGGCACAGAGGAACGCATCACAATGAAAGGAGAAGGCTATTCAAAGCGAAGCAAGTCTGTACCACAAGAGGTTGCTAGGAGTGTGGCACTGATTTCAGGTGATACCCAATTAAAAGAGGTGAAGCAGAATTTGTTTTTGGCAATACACCTGCAGCATATTTATTCTGCATACGAGTTGTATGCCTGATTATTTTCCTGCACAGTTTGCTCTTCTGCCTCAATGTGAATGACAGAAGCTCTAATGATTTTTCAGTACTGATCTGACAGCTGGTTCATGGGACCACACTGATAAATGGAATTTATCAGCCATTCAGGTCATTCTTACTTGATGAAGGGTCTGTTATCCTCATAGCTAAAGAATGCATAGACATAAAGACAAGAACACCAACATTAGCATTTTATGACAAAGATTTCATATGAAAAATATTCTCCTGGTCCCCAAAGGCCTCTGTACCCCACCTCCCTAAAAGGCATCATAACCTTCCCTTTTTATTCAGAAGGTAAATCCTAAAATGACCATGAGAACTCACATAACAAGAAATAAAATCAATTTTACAATACTGCAATACCCCTTATGAGACTAAAAAATTCCATTTTTTCATCATGAGCTCATATTACTTGTGACTTGACAGAGACATTTATTTCTTAGAGATCGCAATTCTCCAGAGAATGAGAAATCTTATGGGCAATCTGGAAAAGGCTTGGGGGCATACTTAAAATGACAGATTTCATGTCACCTAAAGGTATCCTTACTCTGTAATATTAGTAGGTAAGATTGCTTAATTATGGACAGTACGTTTCTAAGTAATTTTAACTTGCAGATGATTGACCTGAGTTAAATCTGAACACTATAGCCCTTTGAAAATAATCGATCCTGACTACTTTAAAATTCTTTGTTAGTGTACTACGAAAAAAATCTGAATAATATTTTGTAGTAATAGAAGCAAACATACAGCATCTGTTCATTATCACTTACATTAACTAATTTATTTTGTAGAACAGAAAGGAAGGGAAACTGTTCTTTTCTCTCTTGCGAGGGGCAAGAGTTTCTAATATTACACATACACAAATAGAGCTCTTAGACCCCAAATATGATGTATTTTTGAATAAAGAGAACTACTGAAGAGAAACCTCACTCTACAAAATGACGAAAGAGTAAAGAATAGACGGAGAGCCTGGGATTTAAAACAGTTGGCCTGGAATTCACATCCTAGATCAGTCACTTAACTAGCTAAAGGCAACAAATTAGTTAACCCGTGGATGTGTCAGTTCATACAACTATATGAAGTGGTGATAATTATATGTAGGTTCCTTATCATAATGAAATTATGTATTATGTATAAAGTGCTTAGAACAGTGCCTGACATGTTTTATGTACAGTAAAGATTATATTGTTATTATTAGACTATTTAAAGCAAGAGTCCAGCTGCACTGAAAAGATAGAATCTCTCACCTGAAGAATAAACCACTAAATAATAGATGTTGAGGAGTTAAATTCATTTGAGGACATTTCAGGAGCAATATTATGCAGCAAAATAAACGTGGCAGATATAGGCTTGTAAATGGAGCAGGGAATGACTAACTGTGCTGTCTAATATGGTGGCTACTGGCCCGTGGGTTTATTTAAATTTAAATTCTTTAAAATGAAATAAAGTTTAAAATTCAGTGCCTTAGTCACACCAGTCACGTGACAAGCACTCAAAAGCTTCAGTAGCTGCCATATTGGACAGTGTAGTTCTAGAACATTTCTGTGTTCACAGAAAGTTCTACTGGACGTCGCTGGACTAGGACATTCAAAGAGGGTTTTAAGCCAGAAAATGGAATTTCAGGTGATATTTAAATAATGCCATGGATGTGTGAAAGGTAAACAGAGGAGAATTTCTAAGAATTGCTCAGATATAACAGTTGTGAAGTGTTCCTAGAAAGAAAATCTTGCTACACCAATATTGAAAAGTTATAGAACATCATAGAATGATATTTATTTCATCATCTGCATTCCCATTGCATCAGTCTATTCCATCTGTTCATGACTGCAATAACTATTTCTACCTTAATTTGTATATAGTAGGATATCGAGTAAAGAAAGTTCCAAAGGTTAGCCTATAGGAACATGTCCAAACATGCTGTACAAAATTGTACTGAGCTATCTAAATGCTTCAAAAAAGAAAATACAAAACTTGTACTGTAATTGCTGGAGTGAGATGTTTTGCCGTTAATGTGAAATAGCAAAAAAAGGGTACAATTCAGCAGTTTTTGTGGGCAGTTGTGGGAAAACGCCAGTTGTTCCATTCAATAACAAAGACTGTACTTCCAGCCTCGCTTCCAGTTAACTATAGCCATGCGTTGAAGTAGTGTCCACTGGGATGTGAACAGAAGTGAACTGTGACATTTCTGGGTCTTGCCAATTAAAGGACTGGAGCAGGGCTCCTCTTGACCATTCTTCCCCCTTCCCCTTTGTTAGGAGAAAATGACAACAGAGCCTCAGACCCAGAAATGGAAGCTGCTTTTGATTTGGAGCCATGGTATTAGATTAAAACCAAGTTTATGTAACCAATTTAAGCTACTATATTTTAGAGTATTTTCTTTTACAGCAGCTTAGCCCATGCAATAATTAGGAAAGCATGTAATACGTCTCTTTTAGCTATACGAATCACCAGTTCATATTTAATATAAAAATCCATGACAAAGAACCACTCATTAATTTCGTTCCCAGAATATCATAAATAATATATAATAATTCAGAATCTAAGGATCACTGAAGATTACCTATAATGTGGCAGTGCCTTCCATCATTTTGTCAGATCTTCTGTTGGCTTAGAGAATCTAGTTTTATAAAGTCTCTCCACTAAATTCAAGTTAAATTGATAGTAATGTTGCCAGGGGTTATGGTGGTAAAGTTATTTGTTATTGATTCACTTAAAAAATATATCTATAGAACTAGTCTCAAAGCTGAATAATTTTCATTCTGATTTACCAAAGAAAGTCTATTGAAACAAAATCTCATCCCAGGCTGTATGACTAAAATGATTTCACTGCAGTTATTTTAAGATTTTATAAAAATTTGGACACAAAGGTCTAAAATGCTCTGGACAGATGTTACTGGGAAGTTTCAGGTTATCTTGTAAGTGGTGACTTTCTGAAAATGAAGTAAAATACCCTGTAAGTACAATTTTTAAGGAACAAATTAAAAAAAGGAACCTTATTTCTTTAGCAAATATTTTCCTTTTGTCAAACATTTTATCTTATTTTATTCAACTAACATAAAATTGAAAGCTTTAAATAGTAAGGTCAAAATTATCTTAAAAAGTGATCATTAGACTCAAGATAAGAATTTTAGGGGTCTCTGCTTAGATTGATAATAATTATGCATATATTTATATATTCTATAACAATTTCAAAGCACACAAAAGAACTATTAAAATCCAGCTCCATGGAAACTTAGCTCAAAATACATGTTCAAGAGGATAGGTTTGTTAGCCAAACCATTAACTTATACATACTAATAATACTGTGATATAAAGATTCATAATTCATAATAAGTATCAGCATAGACAGATGATGAATGGATAGAAACAACATGGATGAATCAAGTTAGCTATAGGATATTCTTTCTCTGTTTCAAGAGTTCAAAATAGAATTGTTTTTGGACATAATTCCTGATGGAAATATCTAAAATTCAAGATATAAAGAAGATAAGTTGAATAATGTAAAACTTTCCCTTCTATTATATTTACACATACGATTTTTTTTTTTTTAAGCAGGGGATAGGTAAGGTTTGGTGTGAAGGAAGATGGGGCAATGCAAGGCATATATATATATAATATCCAAGCCAAAAGATATAGTCATCATGTCACAGCATGTTCAGGAAAATGAACGGTTAGGCAGAATTGTAGATCCCATCAATATTTATCCCATTCATCCTACCAATATGAATGTATTCTGCGATCCTCTGGAATTGTTGGTTAGTTAGCTAATTAATTGCTGATAACTGAACCGTATGTCTAACAGTGAGAAAGAGCTATCACGATGTACATGGATATACTGATTAGTACCCCAATATTTCCAGGTGCAGTATGTAGCTGCATTTACTTTCCCTGGTATAAAACTAATTCTAACTAAGGAATAAATACATTTCCCCTTGAATTTGGTATAAAACTAATTCTATCAAAGGAATAAAGCATTGCCCCTTGAATTTGGTTTGGGCTACCATAGGAATGATAAGGTTAATGTCAGTGAATTTCTGAAGTTAAAATGTATTCTTCATTCTTCATAGAAGAAAAAAACAGTAATAATAAATATTTCAGCATCTGTAGTGAGGCTTTCCTTATTGTCGCTTAATCAGTTCTCAACTGAGGATGGACAGGTTGTAGTTCCTCATGTTCTATAAGAAGCTGACAGCAACGCAAACTAACGGACTTCACCTAGAAGTGATCTTTGAGATGCTACTTTGCCAAACTCCCAATCCAGGGTGCCCAGTCTTTAAAAGCAGAATTGGAAGGACAAGGCCTTTTAAGATGACAATGTTCACAGAATAAATGAAATAGTGGACAGAGGAAGAAAAGTAACACCTCTACTTGCACTAATTCCCCAGCAGTAAATGTTAGCAGGCAACAGGGGAAGAATGTTTTAAATGTCATATGTTATTCACGTTTTTAAATGGATCAGACACTTAAAAACCACAATAACTTGGCCAAGTAGCAACACCTAAGACAAGATTAAAAGATCTGCTACCCAATGGTTAAAGAATATTTAAGACAGCATAACTCAGAGTTGTGATCAGAGGAAGATCTAAGTATTTCCTATTTATACCTCACTGTGTTAAAAATGCTTAATCAATTTGTAACACTCGGGATAAAAATCATGACTTTTATATTTCTTTCAAATGTATTTTTATATGAGTGGGACTATACTATCCAAGAATTACATTCAATTCTCTCTCTTAACTCCTATAGGAAAATTAAAGAAAAGTCATCTAGAATATAATGCAACATTTCTGAGTAAAATATGAATAATGTTTCATTATGGTCATACATTTAAGTCACTAAGTATTAAAGATATAAAAATTCTTACAAAAAATATGAACGTCATATAACACAAATGTAGAAATTATCAACAGTAGAGAAGATGATTATATTTCAACTGTGGGTTTTATTGCTATTAAAGTATTACTACTAAAAGCTATATTGGTGCATTTTGTTCATATAATATTTATTAGGAGAAGAATGAAATGAACCAAATAAATAAAATAAGTGGCTCAGAATATGTCATGAACATTTTCATTCCCATGTCTCAATGTCCCTATAATAATATTGCAGATTTGAGAGCATCCACCAATATTAAATTTTTAACCACAGATTTCACACTGCTGATGAATTGGGTAAGTCTGAAATTAAATAGAACTGAGTATAATACATCAGGATCAATAAATATGATATCAATGACTGATAAAACTTTAATTATATTATCTTCACAACTCAATATTATGCAAATTTTTATAACTCAATATAATATGGTCAAAAATTAATTTCTATATGAAAGAAATTAAGGATATCAATTATGAGAATGAAAAATGAACTATTATATTATACATAGACAGCTACAATCTTATTACAATTTAGTATCTCCATCTACCAGATTTATAAAAATGACTTGGTAGGTTTCATGCAAATAAGATCTCAAATTTTGGGATCCTATGTTGAAAGCAAATAATATCTCCCTATGATAATTTATTAGTTTTAATGTATGAAAGATAGTGTAGGTTTTCCCCACAATCCAAGAGTAGAGTATTCCTATGAATAGATGTTAAGCAATAAAGCTTACATTAATTAATTAATATGTAAATTTTTTTAGCATTTCTAGACCCCTAAAATAAATCTCTCTTGGGCTATTTTTTCTTTTTAGGTTTACTTATTTATTTATTTTTTTTTAGCAATCTCTATACCCATTGTGGGATCTGAACTCACAATCCTGAGATCAAGAGTTGCATTCTTGGGGCGCCTGGGTGGCTCAGTGGGTTAAAGCCTCTGCCTTCGGCTCAGGTCATGATCCCAGGGTCCTGGGATCGAGCCCCACATCGGGCTCTCTGCTCAGCAGGGAGCCTGCTTCCTCCTCCCTCTCTCTCTGCCTGCCTCTCTGCCTACTTGTGATCTCTATCTGTCAAATAAAAAAAAAAAAAAAAAAAAAAAATATAAAAAAAAAAAAAAAAAAAAGGACTTTAAAAAAAAAAAAAAAAAAGAGTTGCATTCTTTTCTAACTGAGTCAGCCAGGTACCCCTCTTTTAGGCTTTTCTAATATCTTAGGACACATCTTGCTAACAGATGCACAAAATAAATTAAGATAAAGCACATATGCTCACAAACACAAGGCAAACCTATGGTGACTTGATGCTGAGATGCTGAGTATAGTTCCCAAGGAAGGAGCCTGACAGCACTACTCCTATTGCTCAGGATGTGCGCTGCTTCCATAACAGCTCCCGCAAAACAAATGCTGAATGCTATTTTCACTTTTTGCCTTTTTTCTTTTTTTCCATAAAGGCAAATATCCTCTTCAGGTTTTTTTTTTTTTTTTTCAGTTAACAAAAACAGTTACCAGTGTAGGCCTTTTGTAAAAGTGAAGCGGCTTAGTGAAAACTTCTGAAAAGTGAGGGATATCTATGTATCATAGTAACTGAAAGCCTGCACTTGTGAACCAGCTTGCCTGAGTCTGAAGGCCAGCTGAGTCTTTTACTAACTCAGCAACCTTCAGCTAATTATTTAATCTCACTTATCCTCACATTCCTTATCTGTGAAATGGGGATATACACAGAAATTTTTTTCATAGGGCTGTTGTGTATATTAAATAAAAGGGCTTGGCACAAGTTAACATACACAAAAATGCAAATATACAAATTTTTAATAGACAAAAATATTATTACAAATACCTGCTGTTATAATTACTATTGTATACTGACCTTCTGTCCTCAAAAAATGAGCCAAAGAGAAAAAATTATAAACACAGTGCTATGTTAGGGCTCTTTCTAAGTGTTTTGGAAATTCATATTTGAGTAGAAATCCAAAGGGGATGAGGGAGTCACTGACTCTCTTGAACTGACCCTTAATTTTACCTTTAAAAAAGCCTCAGTTTATACAGTGTTTTATTTAAATATTTCTTTGGGCTTAGCAAATACTATGAATTTTAACATTTTCAATTGAAACGGAGTGTATCTGGATTCCCAATGAACATTAATGTAGAAACCCAGAGTTCTCTGAATTACTAGAGGAGGTTAAATTTAGTTGGTAAGTATGTTGTATCCTCAGTGTCAAAAAGTGCACTAAGGAATGGCGGTCTCACTAAATGAAATCATTTGTATTAAAAGACATAAAATCATATGTGAGGTGTTCATGAAAAGTCACTAAGAGATATATGTTCTAAAATTGGACTTCATTAATACTTTTTATGATTTTTTAAAAATTTTAAACCTTGAATAGGAAAGAGGAAATAAATGATATCTATATAAAAAGAGATTTTTCTCTCATTTCTTTTTTCATTTTTTTAATATGGAATGTTTCATGAATTTGTATGTCATACTTGTGCAGACATCCTGTTAATGTTCTCTGTATCTTTCCAATTTTAGTATATGTGCTGCTGAAGTGAGCACTGTATTTCTTTTCAATAATTTTTTTCTTATAATCAATGAAAACTGTGACTCTCATCAGTAATATCTCAAGATCTGTAAAATATGAGCAACAAGTTAAAATCTGTTCTTTATTGATACTTATCCTGAAAACCACAATGTTTCCTGCTTTATTATCCAAGGGCCAGTGTTTTTTAGAGTCACACAGAGTCTTAGAATTTACTGATTCTTTAGAACATGTGACTACCGGGCTGACCAAATTTGGTCATTGCAATGCAAGGAGATGAAATTCTTTAAAGAATATATTACATACTTTCAGGATTTCCTTTTTTTAACTTAGAAGATGCATAAACTTTTAAGTAAAATAACTCGGGGAATTAATAACTTTTCTGTATTCTTCCCAAATGTGATTTGACAGGTTGAATTGCTGTAATACTCTTTCTCATACCATATGGTATCATCACCTCTTGTTTCAACAACTTGTAATAGAAACATTCATCATACCCCTTCTATGAATAAACACCTTATTATAAACTGCTTGTAAGAACAACTAAAACATAAAAAAAAAAAAAAGCACAAACCGAGTATTTAAAACATGTCTGTACTTACTAAAGATTCCAATAAATGGAACCAAGGGAGGCACTGAAATACAATAGAAAGCAGACAAGTTTCATTTAATTGTGGACAAGTAAGGTAACCTTCATCAGCTTTGGTTTACTCACCACCACAATGAGTAAA
This sequence comes from Mustela nigripes, assembly GCF_022355385.1. NCBI lineage: Eukaryota > Metazoa > Chordata > Mammalia > Carnivora > Mustelidae > Mustela > Mustela nigripes. The sequence continues at coordinate 252,538,048 of NC_081557.1, read as the reverse complement.
ATAACCTCACTAGGATCTTTACAGAGTTAAATGGAACCAAGTAAAGAATAGTCTATAGTTCTTATGTTATCAGTTAGAAAGAATTATTATTGAAAAGCACTCTGAATTCTTGAATTTTTCATTCATACGGAACAGTGAAAGCCCATTGGTAAAGAATTTGAAGAAGTTGGCCCAAAGTGCACAAGAGCTAGTTACTTCCACAGTGAGCAAGGCTAATTAATGATCCAAGATCTCTACCACATTCTACTTTTAATAAGATGTTATTGTTTCCAATTAAATTTGTTACTAGGAATCTAATCTTCTTAAAATTATGTGAATGAGAAAAAAATTAAGCAATATAATAAATAAATCCAATTTTGCAGATTTATAAAAAGCTGCAAATCTCAAAGTAAGAAATCTTAACTTGATCACATTTTAGGCCAAAGGACAGCCTCAGTAAAGTTCTAAGAATCAACATCAATCAGACTGTATTCTCTGATGATAATGAAATTAAGTTAGAAATCAATAACTAATACAACACCCATACATACAATTATCCATCTGTTGCTACATCCAAAATAGCTTCAAGCCCCCCAAAGCATTTTACAAACAAGTTCTAATAGTCAAGGAACAAATAATTCTTTTTTCGTACAGGTTAGGCCTGAAGAGAAAGGAATGAAAACTTTGAGACTACTCTAACTTAGCAGGTAAGGAGAGTTTAAGTGAGTAAAAAATTATAAGAACATTTTACTCAAGAATTTACATACAAATCCTAAAGAAGTTATTAAATAGAAACATCTGATTTGTGCATCAACATCATGATCTACTAAGACTTACTTCAGGATTGTAAGGAATGTATTAAAAGAATTTTAAAACACAATTCTGAAAAAAATATGTGAAAGAATAATAAAAGCCTATGAGTCGCTAAGGCAATTTTGAAAGATACAATCAAAATGGGAAGACTCACTCTACCAGATATTACACAAGTTCTGGTAATAACATGGTACTGGTAGAGTAACAAAGTATATGTCCACGGAATAGAAGAGAGAGTACAGGAACAGCATTTGATACAGTTTAGTGTGGCAGCACAAATCTGGTGGAAAAAGATGGAATATTTAGCAACTGATGTTGGAAATCTGACTCATTAGATAAAGAATTCAAAATGTCCTCCAAAGACCTCAAACGTACACACTGTAGAGTAAAAAGTTAATGGTTTAAATATATGTATTTCTTTGTAACAAAGGTAAAATTAATAGAAAAATGACAGATTGGGCAGAGACATACACAATGGCGGAAGAATCCAAATTGTGTATCACCAGGTAAAGGATAAAGTGTACAGGAAAACTAATCGGAAAAATAGGAAAACATTAAACTTTTTGTAAAAAATAGAAAATCTAGTAGGAACAAAGGGGCATAAATAATTTACTAATAGGGTTCCTCTGAATATTATTGAAGAGGTTGACTATGTGCTATTTCATTATACTGCACTAATGAAAGTTACTGGATGGAAGATCTGACAATTTTAGACACCTTTATATAGTTAATTGAACAAAATGTGGTAAATTCAAAGGAGGCAGAAAAATCAGGACTAGAAAGACAATGATGGTTACAAAGAAAATATGCCATTTTTAACTTACATTTTGGTATAAGTAATATATTATGATCCAATAATGTCAATATTTTGCTGATAAATTATTACCTTCTATGCTCATGGCTTGTTTTGTCAATCTCATAATTAAGCAGTTTTAAATTATAACCTTAGACTATCCATCTCAGTTCTGGAATAGAGAGGACTTTTCTATTAGTACATTGAAGGATCTGATTGAAAATATCAACTTCCACAGAAAACATTGCATAGTATTCTAAAATGCATACTCAGTGCATAAAGAGCACATTTATAAACATTTCAGGGACTCTGATGACAGACCTTATTTAAAAAACATAATTGTATGTAGTGGAAAAATCCAACAACAATTGGGACTCAGCCAAGAGAAAATTAGATTAGGAAATTTTCATGTGTGGACTGAGCAGCTCAAGACACAGCATTCTACTATACTGTCTGCACATTTTAATTACAAATTCAATGATTTACTGCATAATCCTTTATTTAAAGTAACTATGACTTATAAGCCTTCACCACTTTTTAAAATGAGCTAAAGGGGGGAAAAAAGGTTTTAAAATACGGTAACACTCCTGTAAGAAAGCACTCCTGGAAAATAAGAAAATGAAAAAAGTTGAAGTCTGAAAGAGTGTTGGTATCTTCTTCTCTCACTGTTGTTTTTACTTCAATGAGTGGTTTACCCGTGGAATTAGGGGATACTGAAATGCATTCAAACTGTGTTGTGTATAACCCCTGTGGCAAGTAATTTGCCAATCAGTGGCCACCTATTTATTACCTTTTATCATAGAGCATTTTAGTCTCCTTTTATTAATTGGAATATATTTAAGTATATGTGTCTCAGTATTTTCTAGAATTTGTCTCAGTATTTTCTAGAATTTGTCTCGGTATTTTCTAGAATTTGGGAATGTGTCTCAGTATTTTCTAGAATTTGGGGAGAATATGAATTTATCTAGGGCAAGTGTAAGTAGTATTGTCACCTGTCAAGGGGACAATATTGCTTAAGATGGTAAGTGATGGCAAAAAGATATTAAGTAGTGAATTTGTATAACAAAAAATGGTTACAGGCTTATTCCTTCTGTTCATTTTGACTTCTTTGGGGGGGGAGTTATATCTCTTAATTCAATCCAACTTTCTACCATTTCCCTTCCTCCCCCCAAATTCCATATCCTGTCCCTTGAAAGTCACAGTCAAATAACCACAAACTCTCCTCTACACTAAACTTCATCTCTGGGTGTTTCTTGTCATCTTCATGCTTTAAAAAAAATTCTCCCAATTAGCAGTACTTTCCACGCAAACTTAAATATTGGTTCTCTCACAACCCACAGGCAGTAGAAGTGCTATGGCCAGACTATGATTTCTCCTGTCAAAATCCCCAGCTTCTTTGAGGTTCTTGCCATCAGCTGTTTACTATCACTCCAGACCTCCTATTTTTCTGTCTTTACAGTTTTACTATACTTCTCTCCATTCATGATCATTCTTCTCTGCTGCCAACCAGGATCTTATGACTTCCTATTTTCTTATACCCCCTTTCACTTTTAATGATTCTAACAAAACAAAACAAAACAAACAAACAAATAAACAAACAAAAACCAACGCTTGATAGGTGGGCATTGCTAGAAAAAACAAAACGGAAAACAGAACACCAAACAAAAACCAATCCATAACCATGATTACATAAGACATGCTAAATTTGTGACAAATTTCTTTCTTTTCCTTTCTTTCTTCCCCTCTTCATTCCTTCCTTCCTTCTTTCTTTCTTTTTTTCTTTCTTTCTTTCTATCTTTCTTGCCTTCTTTCATTCTTTTTTAGAAAAAGAGAGCAAGTGTGGGGTAGGGGTGGGGTAGGATCGAGGGGTTTGCACAGAGGGAGAGAATCTCAAGCAGGCTCAATGTGCCCAGAGCCAAGGCCTTCTTGGAGCTTGATCTCAAGACCCTGAGATCATGACCTAAGCCAAAAACAAGAGCGAGATGCTTAACCGACTGAGCCACCCAGGTGCCTCGACAATAAATTTCTAATGGCACTTAACAATGTCTGACAAGCTTCTTCCCTAGCTCGATACTTCCAGATACTTGTGGATACTTCCCTAGCACAAATGCTTTTTCATTCACCAAAAGGAATAGTTCACATCGTCCTTCAACCTCAACGTCGCCTCTCATCCTAACCTCTTAGCTGCACAATGTCATCTATGTCCTTGAAAAAACAAGCAATCTGACAGTTGCAAATACATGAGGCACTGTCCAGACCTCGCAATCTCTTGTACAGCTCCTGAATTCATCCTTCAGCTGCTGCATGCTTAGCTGCTAAAGGCTTACCCCCTGTGACCTACAGATGATTGTCCTTGGGCACTAGAGATATTATACCCACACAGCCAGCAGGGCCTGGGAGTTTGCATTCCATTCTCACCCCACAGCAAGCCTGTGGTCAGTTACTAACAGGTGTGAAGTTACAAAATCCCAGCTCCTTTGCCTCAAGGTTGGAAAGTTCCAAAGTGTAACTTACACTCCAGAGCTCCCTTTGGGATCAGGGTCAGTCGGTCTTCACCCAAAATGACAACCTTGCATGCTTCTTCCTCTTACCTACACCACTTCGCCTTACTTTCTTACTGATCTCTTCTGAAAGCACTTCCTTAATAAATTACTTTGGCTGAATCCTTGGCTTAGAATCCACCCCTGGGAGAACTCTACCAAGAATACCGACAGAAATGTTCTCATCTTTCCAAAACCAAATCTATTAGCTATCTTCAACAGTCTACACACATTTCTTCCCTCCTATTATAATGAAAGAATTGCCTTTGTTCATACAAAGCCAACATATCTGCTCATCCTGATACTTCTCAAAAACTGTATTCCTGTTCATTATTGTTCTCTCTGGTGCTTCATCAATGTCTCCTTCTGTATTCGCTTATTCCCATCAGGAAACACCCTTTAGTATTCTTTACTTTTAAGAAACAAAAAAACCTTCTTCTTAGATCTCAGAGATTCTCCAAGAATCTTGTGTTAACATTTACTGAAAAATTCATCAAGAATTTTCTATACTAGTAATCCATACTTGCTCACTTCTCATTTTCTTTCCTTTCTTTTTTTTTTTTATAAGATTTTATTTACTTATTTGACACAGAGAGAGAGATCATAAGTAGGCAGAGAGGCAGGCAGAGAGAGGGCGGAAGCAGGCTCCCTGCTGAGCAGAGAGCCCAACGAGGGGCTCGATCCCAGGACCCTGAGATCATGACCTGAGCTGAAGGCAGAGGCTTAACCCACTGAGCCACCCAGGTGCCCCTCACTTCTCATTTTCTTAAAAGCTACTCTACTTGGGCATTCTTTCCCCAAAACTTCATAGTGCCTCTGTCATTGACAAATCCATTGTTAACTATTTTCCCTCTTATCATACTTGACCACTCAGAAATATTCTGTGGTTGACTACTCCCTTCTATTCTTGATTTCTATGACATAATGTTATTACATTTACCTGGTTGACTAAACTTTCTGAGTCACCTTTACCAAAACAACATTCTTCTTGGGTGATTTTATTCAGAAATTCACCTTAAATTCCAGTAACTCTGAAAACTCTATCCCTGATCCTGACAAGACTTCAGTGCCATTAAAACTTCTGACAAGTACATTTTGCTAGCATGATTTTATAGTTCATAGCTTATAATATGAAAATCACAGGTTTTTTTTTTTTTTTTAAGATTTATTTATTTATTTATTTGACAGAGAGAAATCACAAGTAGATGGAGAGGCAGGCAGAGAGAGAGAGAGGGAAGCAGGCTCCCTGCCGAGCAGAGAGCCCGATGCGGGACTCGATCCCAGGACCCTGAGATCATGACCTGAGCCGAAGGCAGCGGCTTAACCCACTGAGCCACCCAGGCGCCCTGAAAATCACAGGTTTTTAAAGATGGGGCCCTTGGTGATCATGTAATCCAATCAATATCTAGATTTAAAGTTTCAAGAGTACGTACTCAACCAAAAAAATGTTTACTGAAAAGAAAATCATCTCTTTTAAAATTAAACACCATTTATTTATAGATGTGTAATGTGGTATGACAAAGGCTGTATGGTTAAGGAAATGGACCCTCAAGTTAGACGGTCTGCTGAAATCCTAGTTTTGGCACTAACTGTGAGGTCTTGAGCTGAATTAATTACCTTCTTAGAAACTTAGAAGGTGTAATGCAAAGATTTAATTGATCCATGAAAAGGACTTAGAATTGTGTTTACCACATAGTAAAATGTCAAAAAATTAACTATATTTCTTATTATTTTGCACACTATTTCAAATAGACTCAACACATAAAGTCTCAAAATGCTATTTAACCTAGTGTAACAATTACAGTGGATTTAGGAGCAGAACCAGGGAGTACTGGTTTTTATTTCAGAATACATGACTAAATTTTTACTTAGGAGTATGTGACTCAAAATACAATACAGTATTTAACTTAATATTACCCACAACATTTTAGTATAAACATTTCCAGGAAGCCTTTGAAACTTGGGTTGATTCAGATTTGAAGGCTAAAAGTCTTTCAGCCTAATACTATTTACTCAGTTTCCCACAACAGATTTTCAAAATCAGGTTAAGTTTTGGTCAAGTTTCATACAAATTTATATCCATGTATATAACCACTATATAAAAAAATTATAATTTAAAATAATTTGTGTCATTTTAAAGAAATCTTTATTAGAAAAAAATGTATTTCCAGTTGGTTCTGATAACAGTAACCAGGCAAACTCTTAAAAGCCCTAAGATTATGATACCAGTGAGATTTCTTGTGTGCTTTGTTCAGCCTTTAGAAGTATTTGTATCTTCCATGTAATACCTCAAAGAATTATGACTTAAATAATCACTGGGCAAAAATTGGCTTATGTATTGAAAAAAAACAAAGATCTACTTGGAAGTGATCAAAAAGTGATTCAAATGCTTTTATTTACATTTGGAATGTACAATTCCTTGTATAATTTTTATAATCTGAAACTACATTAAAATAAATATATTAAGAGTGAATGAACTCATGTTTTTAGTTTTACCCATAATACATAAGAGTTAATTTTGCAACATAAAATTAAATAAGATATTGCTGAATGTATGTACTGGTTTTTAAACCTTTATTCAGATGTTTAAAATTCCAGGAAAATAAATAGCAATTATATTTTTAAATGAACAAAAAATAAAAAACAGAATAGGTTTAAAATTTTTTATCCCCAAATTTTAACTAGAGTCTCACATTAATTTTTAAATGATATATGTAAAACAATTTACAACACTAGAATGAGCTCTTCCTCACAATTTAAAGACAAATGAATTACAGTAATTAAAGGTTCTCATTTTCATAAGATTTGATTAAATTTTCATTTTGTATCTATATACACAGTAGCATGTTAATAATAGAAAATTAGACTTGATTTTTTGAAACTTTTCCAGAGGTTAGAAATATAGGATGACTCTCAAAGATGACATTCTTAGACTGTTCTGTCACTAATATGTCTATGGACGTAACGTAGGGCAAGCCACTTTCAAGTAAAATTCTTTATAAGGTACTTTAATATTCATCATACTAACTCCAAAAACTCAAAAGACTGCTGTGGCATAACAAAAAGCAAATATTTTTTCTTTGTTCCTGTGGCCAAGTTTCGGAAACCCTTCAAATCTCTTGAGTGTTATCAGTGTCTTTGGGATGCTAATGAATGATGCCAGCAGGTAGAGGGAATAGGGAAGGGAGATGGTGAGCAGAATGGAGAAGTCTGGAGAAAAAGCCATGATTACAGGGTTGGAACCTTTATCCCTACTCTCACCTACAAGTCCACCCCCACTAAGGGGTAGGGGCCCACAGATTGAGTTCTATAACTATTGGGCAATGATTTAATCAATCACACTTCTGAAATGAAACCTCCCCTAAAACCCTCACAGATGCTGCCGTTCAAGGAGCTTCTGGGCTGGTGAACCCTTTGAAGGGCAGAGGGTAGAATTCAGAGAAGCCATGGAAGCTCTGCACTACAGCCATTTGGTTTTCCCCAAGTTGTTTCCTTTATAGGAAAGCTACAACTTTAAGGAAAGCACTTCCCTGAGTTCTGTGAATTGTTCTGGTGAATCCCGGAATTTGAGGGGTCATTGTAGGAACCCCTGAATTTGTAGTCAACCGGATAAAATTGTGGGTGGCCTGGGCAACCCACTTGCGGTTGGCATCTGAGTGGGAAGCAGGGTTATGAAACTGAGCCCTTAAACTGTAGAGTTTATTCCAACTAGACGACTTAGTGTCAAAATTGAATTTAATTGCTAGGCATTTAGTTGGTGTTGGAGAATGGGTGGGAGTGTGGAAAAAACATGTAACTTGTGTCAGAAGTCCTGTCTGAAAATAACATACGAGTGCACAAAAAAGAACATTTTCAATTATACATAATTTTGCCACTAAAAGGTGACCATTATTCATTTTTTAGTATATTTCAATTTAGTCTTTTTTCCTGCATACATAATGAGTTATTTCTGAGAAATAAGAATGTTCATCTTATATCCCAGGAGGTAAATTAGCACGCAGCTCTCCTATAAAGTATGCTTAATAAATTTTATGATATATAGCTTTGTATTTTATTTCCAGGAAGAAATAGCTAAAGAGAGGATTGTTTCTAAGCTATCAAAATGCACACCTTGATATTACTTAGAGGAAAAAGAATTTTGTTGCTTAGGTAATTTTTATTGATGATTAATTCTTCTCTAAACTATATAACTTATTTATTTTGCTTCTTAGATCCATGAAATTACACATAAAATTTACTAAATATGTATAAAATGTGAAATATTCTAACTTATTAATAAAGTATTTGAACATTTACATTTTATAAAAAGTATATATACCGTAAATCTTATACATACATGTAGGTATGGACAGATTTTAAAAATAGAATATTAAGTTTATAACTAGTATATATATATAAATACTTATATTAATTATATATTAATACATCAATGTATAAAGTATATATTTGTAAATATAAATAAATAAAATATATAATCATATATTAATCTTCATATTAATATATAAAGGGGGAAGTGGAGGATTCAAATAATCTTATAATAATGTTATATTTTTCAAAGTTATATAACTTTCTTTCCAGGTAGATGAGTGCTTCTAACCACAATGAATACTCACTACTTATGAGTCATGATAATTTATCCCATTACTTTAAAAGAAAACATCTGCTGGTCAATACATTGACAGACTCAGTCATAATTTCATCATATAAAGGAAAAATTTTTTCTATATTCCTTTTTTTTTTTTTAAGATTTTGTTTATTTATTTGATAGAGAGAGACACACAGAGAGAGGGAACACAAGCAGGGGGAGTGGGAGAGGAAGAAGCAGGCTTCCCCCTGAGCAGGGAGCCCCATGCGGGGCTCAATGTAGGGCTTGATTCCAGGACCCTGGCATCATGACCTGAGTGAAAGGCAGACGCTTAATGGCTGAGCCACCCAGGCGCCCCTGCATACCTCTTCTTACATAAGACCAACCTTCACTTGCATACTAGATCCCAAACTCCCTTGCCTACTTAAATGTAGAAAACACCCAATCTTCCCCTCTTGCCAGCATCAACTACTTTTCTAATCTTACCAGATTAAAAAGAAGAGGTTATAATCTCTGTCATCCTTAAATTAACCAATCAATAAAACAAAACCCAGTGGTCAAGTTTAAGCTCCCATCTAAACTGAAAGGCTTGATTCACCTAGTTTCCAGGATCTCTACCCTTCTTCCCATCTCACTGTCTGCTCTTTCTAAATCTATTTTGTAGGTTCTGCATTTCCAAGACATCTAAAAGTTCAAGCAACCCAGGGTTACAGCCACTGGTCTTCTTGTTGTATGTTTTTACTCTCGATCTTTTTATTTTACCCAGCATCATGGATTTCAACTATAATCTACCTTTAATTGACTCCTGTGATTATAGTTAGTGCCACACTCCTAGGTTCAAGAAGTGGCCAAGGGGCAGCTGTTTGTGAAAGGCACAAATGGAACTTAAGTCTTTAGGGATATCATGGAGTTACTGAACCAACTCTGGAACCACATACCTCTGGATTTTTTGTCTCTTGTGTCTTGATTTAGGCCACCATATTGGTCAAATCAAAGTTCATATATTAAAAATTAGATATGTGAATAATATGGAACATAAATATTTACTTATAATTGTTCTCAGATTTCTACCACTCTTGAAAACCTGCACTTAAGCATTTTTAGGGAAGAATGAGTCTAGTGACTTCAGAAATGTTGGTTTCATAAAAAAAATAAATTCCACTTACCAAGCTTTCTCAAAGTCTGCCTGCACATTACACATTGGATATAAAGGAAATGTGAATCCGAGTCATACATAAAAAACAAAGGAGCTGTTAATTTTTATGTTTTTTATTATCAAGAAGAATTATTTTTCCCTTAATTTTTATGTTTTTATTATCAAGAAGAATTATTTTTCCCTTAGATAGTCTTTCAAGGCTTTCTCATCCTTAAGACTGTACTGCAATGGACTCTCCTAAATTTGATATAAAACTAATTATACCAGGGAAAAGTGAAACTATTATTTAATCTCAAGGTATAATGCAGAACAGTTCCAGTGCGCCTATAACAGTCATGCTTCAAACTATTTTTCTCAAATGTCAGCTCCCAGTGTATAAACTATGCCGAATACAGTGATGCATAAAACTCCCGGCTCCTGGAAAATCATATGGGGATTTAAATGCATTTTAATGAAAAACCTTTGAAAAAAAGGGGCCAACATTTTTACATTTCAGAAAACTTCAGAGTATAGCCTAAAATGCATGATACAATGAGACTGGCAACAACATTTGCAGAATGCACATCGTTGTGAATCCGTGGCTGAGATTAATTTTCCAAATAAGTAACTGTTAAATGCTTTTACTGTTAAAATTAAGTCAATCAGTAAGTTACTACCTACTACCTGCTTCCTTAAATTGTCTGAAGCAAATCTAGTGATCTTATAGCATCACACAGAACTACAAACAGCATTGTTTAGTCTTCAAATACACCTGGATGATTTATGATAATGTCACTGTACATTTCCAGTGATCTTTAACTATAGACCAAGGAAACAGAGGAAGACGGAAAAATGAAATAACAGACAGATGACATTCCTTTCAAAAACTTCTCAAACATGGGGCGCCTGGGTGGCTCAGTGGGTTAAGCCTCTGCCTTCGGCTCAGGTCATGGTCTCAGGGTCCTGGGATCAAGCCCCGCATCAGGCTCTCTGCTCAGCTGGGAGCCAGCTTTCCCCTCTCTCTCTGCCTGCTGCTCTGCCTACTTGTGGTCTCTCTCTATCTCTCTGTCAAATAAATAAAATCTTAAAAAAATTTCTTTTTTCTCGAACATTATTTTATTTTATTTCAGTTACTAGCTCTACTCTTTCTACTGCTAGAGTGTTTCTGGTATATATGAGCATTAAGAAGTTTATCAGATAAAGATTTAGTAAAACATATCTTCAGTATAATATGTTGACCCAGTATTCTTTTTACAAGAGAGGTGACAGTTTTTAAATACAACATCACTAAATATTTAATATAATTAGAAATGTGTAAAATTTAAATTCGAACTTAGTAGTTTTGGTGGTGAAAGGTAAACTATGAGTGAAATCAATTGCTTGGAGATATAAGCTATTCTTTTTTAAGTCTGCATGGACTATTGTCCTATATTGACCTTCTATTTAAAAAACTTAAATCAATATTTCAAAATTTTTATAGTGCCAGCTAATATTTTGAGAAAAATGAGAAAGTATATTTTCCTAAAAACTCATCCAGAAACTTTGAAGTGGATCAATATTTTTACTATGTACAACTCAGAACTAGATTAACTATTCTCATAAAGGTTCAAACTCTTTATAGGATACAGCTCTGACTAGAGTATAAAGATGATACCATTTGAAAAGGAGGTTCTCTCCTGCTTGTGCCCTTTCTCCCGAGCTACATATACAGATATATATCCATCTTAATATACTAATATAAAGGACAAAAATTAAAGGTTAAAATATTCTTGTGATATTGCTGCATTTTTCCAAGTTTATTTCAATTTGGTCTTCTGCTTTCAATCTTCAGAACCTTACCACCTTTAATCCATAAATAATGTAATACTAGTAATGTAATAAGGTAACATCAAACTGATCGTAATTTTGACTTGTTTCTACCAATATCTAGAAACAGTTCTCAAAATAAAAGTTACCTTTAAGAACAGAGTAAGTTATTGTGGATATTGGTAAAGTACAGCATTTTTCTATTCATCCCTAAACTTTTTTAGATTTCTTTATGTATGGCAGGTGTCCAAACTCACTAAGCAGACTTCTTTTTCTTTTCTTCAGAACTAACTACACAATTTGTTACTTATTAATTAAATGAGCATTTCCCTCCTAGAGCCAATTCTTTCATAACAGAATAAGCTTGGCTTAAATATGTATATATTTACATATACATATATATATATATATATTATATACTTAAAAATATACATATATATATTCTTAACAACACCCCATGGTAAACAAAGCCAGTCAAATTCTAATGGGATTTTGATATGAGATTGAGCAAATTTCACCATGGGAAGCACAAAGAACTAAAGGCAGCAGTGTATTTTCACATAGTAGCTCAAAATAATCAAATCATCCTCTATGGGCACAAATTTTGTGATGTATGTATTGCACATATATTTAATTATCTCAAAACTCTACAAAGTAGATACAATTATCCCCAATTCCGTGGAGACAGACTGAGAGCCATGATGAAACTTACAAGGTAATGTAACAATTATTAGATGGAACAGAAATTCAAACCCAAGTGTCTGGAACGGAAATCATCACTCCTCTCTACTGCTACGCCTTCTCTTAGCAATTAGAGCACTGGGCAGAATGAAGCAAAGTGAAACTCTTTCTTTAAACCACCTGACAATATGTTTGCCATCCCATCCTCGTGCCAAACTGAAGTTAAAAGGAGAGACCAGAAGTCAGAAAACATGTCTAAGCCAAAAGCAGAAGTTCAGATGCAGAATTCTGTGCATGGGAAAGGAGCTAAGGGAGAGACACAGGGAAGGGAAGCCTAAGCAGACTCCCTGTCTCTCCATATAGGCGTCAATTTTCTTTCTTAGCCCTAAAAGCCTATACCATTACTTTTCACTCTTTTAAGTACCTGTGATGCTATTAAACCAGTAATAGAAGAAATAGTTGATAACTGTGCAAGCAGTAGTATACTTTCATGGTCAAAGTAAGTCAAGAGTGCTCTCAATGCACCTCAAGAATTAAAGTTTTGCATGTCATAATACCTCAGCAATAATATAAGTTGATTCAATAACTGCTTTATTCCTATTAATCCATATATGCATATATTTAAAATTAGTTTCGATTTTTGTTATGATGACTGTAAGCTCTAATTTCAACTCATCAGAAACCCAACCAGAAAATTTAAATGAGTGGAATTACTTTTTTTTCCACATAAAATTATGTATTTTGAGGAAAAAGAGACAAAGACAAGTAAGGATAGAGCAAACAGAATTGTACTTTTAAAATTTAATTACGTTTTTGGGAATCTGAGAATGGCATACCTCATTTCCTTGGTAATCATGTTACCTATACTAATTCACTCTATTATTATTTGTTCTGGAGTATATCATTAATATAGTAATGAGCCAGAAAAATGAAAGTTCTAAACTAACACACACACACACACACACAATGTGTTTATTTTAACAATCATGAAGCAAATTTTGAATTAAAACATAATTAAATTATCTTTAAAATAATAATTAAATTGATTAGGCTAAATTGGGAGCCAGCCAGGCACAGTGTTTGGGAAAACAAAGTCAGTAGAGAAACAGGAAAGAAAAAAACTGAAGCAAGTGAGCCCATCTAGAATGGCCAGAGGGGCAAATGACTTGACAAGAGGCCAAGGAAAGAAACAGCAACTAGGCCTGGAAGGGTTAGTAGGGTGGGGTAGAAGGTCTGAACTTGTGTGTGAGAGTAACAGGAAGCCACTGAAGAATTTTACCCAAGGGAGTTGCTCGATGGGATTTACGTGGTTTAAGAGCTCACTCTAGCTGATGGAGGTAGGGGCAAGAATCAATAATGAGGAAAGACGTTACAAGACCACTGCAGTGTTTCTGCAGAAGTTGATGGTGGCTTAAAAAAATGGTGGCAATGAATATGGGGAGAAGGAAACACATTTTAGAGAAAGGAGAGATCTTTGTGTGAAAGAACCTGTATCATAGAGGCAGTAAATATTTGATAAATGAGAGAATGAATTGTTTTAGAAAGACATTGACTTCCAAAAGTCCTTGCATGCTGGGCTTTTTCCTCAATAAACTGAACAAGGTGGCCCATTTTATTCAGCATTTTACAAAAATGGAAAAAACAAAAACAGGAAAACATTAACTTTTATGCCCTTTCCCATGTACTAAAAAAAGATTTTCCAGATAAATGATGCTTGTGTCTTCAAATAAATACTCTCACACCACCCGTAACATTTAAAAATACATATAAAAAGATCCTTATTTTTTTAGATAAAAAGGATGCCGGATTTTGTGTGTTTTCCCTAATATTCAAAATCATTATTATCTTTCTTAAATTCTTCTTTCCTCACCAATTAAGCCCTGCTGATTTCTTTACAAGTACTTCCTAAATAGTTAATATGTTTTCCATAAAATGAAATGTCCTTCAGCTTCTAGGGAGTTTTAAGGAATATTTCCCTTGAGATTTCTTTCTTATTTTCACTCTTCAACATGTCCCTATATCCTGCAGATGACCACCTTTCCTACTTCACAGAGGACAGCAGGCAGAAATTCCTCAATTTACCGCCCTGCCCTGGTTCCTCCAACATAATCTACATCACACTTACTATTTATTTCACCCAGTTCCAGTGGAAAAGAGTCCTCCTACTGAGCTTCTCTTACCTTGGTAGAAAAGTCTCCTTCATGTAATTTAATAGAGTGGAATGGTTGACCACAGTTCTGGATCTCTACGATCTCCACCCTACAATTCCTGAGTTCACAGTTACAACAACCATTCCCTTTCCTGTGCTTCTAATCTCTCTATCACTGGTTCTTCCTCACCAGCATGTCTGTATTCATGTTTCTTTCATTTCAAAACCACCCTTTCCAACAACTACTTAATTTCTCTTAAAAAAAAATCATCAAAGGCTGTATATATTCCTTTACTTATTTGATGGTTGGGTATTTCATTATTATACCCATTTTATTTCATTGTTATTTTTTAAGAACAGTTAATACATTTATTTATTTTTAAGTAAGCTCTGCGCCCAGTGTGGGGCCTGAACTCACAACTCTGAGGTCAAGAGTCACATTCTACTGATTGAGCCAGCCAGGTGCCCCATTATTGTACCCATTTTAAAGGGGACAGAAAGGCTCAGCAAGTTTACATAAACTTCCCAAAAGCTAAATAAACTATAAAGCAGTTTGGACAGAATTTAAATCAAGATATTCTCAAAGGCTTTACTTTACTTTGTAATGTAAAGCTTAATGCCATCAATGTCATTACATGTAACTATTGCTTCTTATGTGTTTGTTTTTTTAAACAATAACAATAAAAATTCGAACCATTCCACTTAAAGAAATATATATGAATAAATACAGAACAAACTGATCTTTCAAGATGTGTGACTGCTAGTACAAGAACTTTTTCCCCCTGATTTTTAATATTATAAAAGCTGTTATTAAATATCAAAGTGTTTACTTCCGATAGTACTTTAAAAACAGCACAAATGGTAATAAAGTATTACTTGCATTTTGCTTTATACTATAAAACAATAGGTATAAAGATGTAATTTACATCAAAAGGGAGTAAAAGTATCATAACTTTTAGGCAAAATATATTTTATATGCCTATTTATTTATTTATTTATCCAAATTCAGTTTCATCAGGAAAAGATAGTCCAAATAACTAATACTAGAAGGGCAGTCTAATTATACATAATTCAACAAAATAAGGACTATCACCTCAACTGAGTAACATCGACAACTACAGAAGTCTACTACTACTCATAGTAGATAATTCTTAGTTTGCTCCATTACATTATTTTTTCTAATTTCTTAGCTATCCTTTTCAATTAAGTTAGACAGATGATTCCTTCAACAAAATTAACTACTTAGTTTCAGTACACTTTTGTCACTAAAGTCTTTAATTGTATTGTTTTATTTTATAAACATTCATTAAGGGCTTACTATCGGCAAGGAACTCTGTCAGGAGCTACATGTAGAAAGATGGAAAATGGGTGACATAGCTGTTATCTGACGTAGTTCAGGAAGAATGTTCAAAAGTCACAGGTGACCTCATGAAACTTCTGAAAGTACATTCATTTAAATAAAAACATTTAACCAAATTAATACATAGTATAGGCAAATTATATACAAATTACAATTTAATATATAATATATTAGTGACTAATGTACATCTCCACAGGACTATCTTTCTCAAATGTCACAGCCTCTGAAGGAACACGATAAAATCTTTGGTTATACTGAGGAACTATTTTCCTTTTCAGAAAATGTAAATTAGCTTCTTTTTGTGTATATACAAAAGTGCCACTAGTGTGGAAAGGAATGTGAATATTTTCGTATCTGTGCATGGCCAGGGCTTTCTGAGCATAGAAAAACAGAATTTGGGTTAAAGGACAAACCTTGGAAATTGAAAGATGGCTGAATAGATAGTGAGAGACTTTGGGAGTGATTTACCTCCCAGGAGGGAAACGTTAACATTTCAAAGGGGGCTAAAGCCTGGAGCCATATATATATATATATATATATATATATATATATATATATATATATATATATACCATAGGATTTTTCAACAGGGAGTTGTGTTTTCTCTTCCTCTCTCAGAAGGAGAGGAGAGCAGCTGGATGCGAGCTTCTCTACAAATGCCTAGATCAATAATCTCGGGGTTCCTCTCCTGTGGTGGAAAATCTCCCTTTTAGTACTTGCAGATGCCACTATCTGTCTCTCTTCACAATGTTCCTGGCATGGGGGGGGATGGAGCGTTGGGAACAGATATGGTTATTGCTCCAAGAAACAACAGTCTGCCCAGATACAGAAACTATGTATTTGCTTTCAGGACAAAATACGTGAAGTGTACATTAAAAACTTAACATGTTGCACATCAGAGTTTAGGGGAAAAAAGTTTTTTTGAAGACACAGCTTCATTATACTGATTTTCAGGCAGATCAAGTCATCTAAACAGTCAATAAATGATCTTATTCAGCAAAGACAACACATTGATCCTCTTCATTTTGTCACAAGATTTCAGTAGAATTAAAAGTCAGGATGATTTAGAGCACCAAAGTTAGGCTGGCTAAAGGAAACAAAAAGAAAAATCACTTACTTGATATTATCAAGGCAGCCCGATTCAGGTTTCAGAATGGCAGTATGATGGAACATTTTATATAGAGCAATCCCAAGGAAGATGACATTAAGCTGGAATGTAAAAAGTACGATCATGTAGCATAACCGGAATATAAGAAAAAAAGGAAGTCTATTCTCCATACGGATGAGTTGTTCTGGGAAATTAGCTCTCACTATACTTAAAAAGGAACTTGATCATAGATGATTGCCTGGTATTTTAGTGAAGGCAAAAAGCCACTGTAAGGAATTGGGATACCAATGAGTTACAAAGCACTATTATGCCAAAATACATACAAATACAAAATCAGCAGCAGTTGGCATGATGCTGTGGAAATCGTAAAGCAACTCAAAGCCAAGTGTGTGTTTAAAAAAATATATACAGGTGTGTTACTATCTCTACCATCTGAACATGGCCCCTAATTTGTTGTTCAGTGATATGTATTGAAATGCTATGTTACAAATCATAAATACTAAATCAATATGGTTTTGAATAGCTAGATCAAAAGGATTATACAATAGTGGTTAATTCTAATGCTACAACAAACTAGGATTAAAATCCAGGAAACCTTCAGTGATACTGTCTTGTCACTGGAAGCAGAGAGGGCACAGGACTTAAAACAAAAAGGTCCAGTGTGAATTCCATATATCACGTATGTGTAAACTGTATAGAAAACCACATATTCAATTGCACTTGTGACCTGGCTTGTTTATATGTTCCAAAATTTATGATTGGTGGAGACTAGGAAAATCCAATTATAAGCCCTCCTCAATAATAAAGTTCTACAATCCTTTATCTAATTCCAAAAGTCTGAAAAGTGAAAGTTTTAAAAAATTCATTGAGGGGCCAAAAAGCCTAACCTTAACTAACCCCATTTGATGGGAAAACCTGATTTGTACTGACATAAGACTCTTCTGTCTTTATTCTGCTTGCTCCTACTTTTCCAATTTTTTTTTTCTGTTGAATTATTACTGTGTTTGGTTTCAGAGTCCTGCCTAGTCCCTACTGTGAGTATTGGTAGATGTGTTTGATTTTGGGCAACTGCTTATTCTCTACAGGGAATATTGTATAATATGCAATACATGTACCATGTTACTTTCCTAAAGTCTGAAAACTTTCTGAATTCTAAAAAATATACCTGCTTCAAGGGATTTCAGATAGTGAATTGTAAATCCATATTTTATTCAAAATCAAGAAGCCATTTAATTTAAAAAAAAATGGAGAACAATTTTGTATTGTAAAATCATGAGTACATAAATAATAATACTAAACATAGAATCTAAATTAGGATAAGGAATTCATATGTGAAATCAAGACATTATGCATCTAAAAATTCAGAGGAAAGTATGATTCCAGAATGCTTGCTTAACCATTTTTGCCATTCTCAAGTGAAATTCTTTTGGATTTTAAAGTTTTTGAGATGTTTATAAAAAACAAAACTAGAAGGAATAGTAAGGTATAGGACTGCATTTCCAATTTCCAATTCCATTCATAACTCAAATTATCCAAATGAAAAAGAAAGGAAATATATCGTTGTGAAACTTGAAGTCATTGCTGTTCAAAAACCTAAAAAACCAAGTAGCTTATGTGAGGTCAGGCTCTTTTCCTCTCCAACACTTTTGATTAAGTATTTTATAATATCAAAGTAGACTATACTGAGTGTCTAACTGCTTGAGTTATAGAAGGTCAGGTAAGTAGATGATTTCCCCCAAAATAATCTATGTAAATCAAGCAAAGTCAGTGCAAGCATCGTGGAAGTTTTAGTTCTTGACCTGGGAAATACATAGTTAATGAGGAGTCCTTACCATTATTATCAAGGTCGCTGGTCCTATAAAGCTCCAAATGAAGTAGGTGTCAAGTCGGAGCCAACATCTGCAATGAAACACAAGGGAGAGGATGCTCAAGGACTGGCTGTGGGACATACATCAAGAGTGAGCGAGTGACAGAGAAGAATGTGAACTGCAAAGCATTCCACTGGGAGACAGGAAATATTACATTGCTTGTTCATTTAAATGCTGAATTATGTGCCCAATTTCTGACAGCACTATTGATGGAGTAAGATAATTACCCTGGGAAGAATCAGGGGAAAAATGGCACTAGGCCTATTTGCTAAGGCCTTTTGTGTCTGTCATAGAAACCTTAGGAAAAAAAAAAAGGAAAAGAAAGAGAGAAAAAGCCATACACATAGCCATTAAATTGAGTAGCTTTAAGCTATCCTTTTCTCTCCAATTATGGTGCTACATAACCTGTCTATCAGCTGTCAGGCAAAGTGACATTTTCCTGTCAAGAAGATCTGAGGAAATTCAGTCCAAAGAAGAAATAAATTTGGTATCAGAAGACTGAGGTTTAATTAGGTTGGGCAGCCAACCTTTGAGAGCTCTTGTCTTAAAAAGTGCATTGTTACTGCCAGTGCTCCCGGGGTTGCAAATGGTCCTAAGCATCCCGCGAAGTTGATTCATGACCCAAAAGTAAATTATTAATCACTTAATTTCAGTTACATTTAATACTCCCCCAATTCTTAAAGCCTCTGGGAAATTACATTTTCATTCTTCAGGATGACAGGAAGACAAAATGCAAGTGACTAGTTATGAGAAAGATTAATGTAAATTTTGAACAAATTACATTTTATGTTAAAAATCATATCTTGAATTATTTGCCATTTTGCTAGATTTAAGGGATAATTAAAAAAAAAAAGGAAAAAGAAAAAGAAAACATCTCCAGTGGACAATGTTCAAGAGTGGTTTGCTAAGTGCTACTGCTTGATTATTATGGAAATGTTATTCAAACCTCAGGATTAATGGAATACTAGAGAAACCACGAAGAAAGGCACTTATCAATGTCCATCAGTAAAGGAATGGGTCAATAAAGTGTTTTCTCCTCATATGATGAAATATTCTAAAACAGTTAAAAGGGCAGAGGTGGATCTTTATGTCAATGAGTAGACCATGGTAACGAATTTTAGCGAAAAAATAACATGAAAAAGCTATGCCATATACCTTTGAACACATAGTTGACCCTTGAACCACATGGGTTTGAACGGTACTGGTCCACTTGTATGTGGATTTTTTTCCCAATAAATACAGTCCAGTACTGTAGTGTATTTTCTCTTCATTAGGATTTTCTTTTCTTTCTCTCTTTCTTTCTTTTTCTTTTCTTTCCTTTTTTTTTTTCCCCCCCTTAAGATTTAGGGCACCTGGGTGGCTCAGTCAGTTAAGCATAGGACTCTTGATTTCAACTCAGGGCATGATCTCAGGGTCTTGGAATCGAGCCCCGCATCAGGCTCCCGGCTCAGTGGGAAGTTTGCTTCTCCCTCTCCCACTCCTCCAGCTCTGTTCCCTCTCTCACTTCTCTCTCTCTGTCAAATAAATAAAATCTTAAAAGAAAAAGAAAGATTTGATTTTCTTATTTGAGAGAGAGAGCAGAGAGAAAGAGAGAGCACGAGGGGGTGGGCAGAGGGAGAGGGAGAAGCAGGGCTCCATCTCAAGACCCTGGGATTACTACCTAAGCCAAAGACAAATGCTTAACAGGCTGAGCCACTTAGGTGCCCCAGGTTTCCTTAATAATATTTTGTCTTCTCTAGTTTACTGTATTGTAAGGACATGGTACATATTACATATAATATACAAAATATATGCTAATCGACTGCTGATATTATTGGTGAGGCTTCTGTCTGATCAATTGTAAGTTATTAGTAGTCAAGTTTTGGGGGGCATCAAAAGTTAAACGCAGATGGTGGACGGCATGGGGGTCAGGATTCACAGCTGTTCAAGCTGTATATTTAAAATAATACTCATATTTTTAACAGATATACATATGTATTTTTTTTAATAGAAAGGGAAAAAAAATCAAACTCATGTTAGTAGTTGCCTCTCACATGAGAATAGGACAATAAGTGGACCAAAGGGCTTAACCATATGTTTTATTTTAATAATTACTGAAAGCAACATGCCAAAATGACAACAGCCTAATATCTGAGTGATAGAAGCAGTGATATTTATTATGTTTTTCTTTTTACTTTCCCATGACTTAGTTTTTTTTTTTTAAAGTTAAAACCTGAATTCCTAGGCAAAACAAAAATAACCATATACCAAAGAAAACAATTTTAAAACAACAAAATCTGACTTTCTTCTACTAAGGTAAGTACATGTAAACTAATTTCAATAGAAATATAGTATTTGTACTCCAAAAAGTAACTGATTACTAGTTCACATTTTTTACATAGATAATTTTTCTTTATTCAAGATACACATAATAATCCTACTTGAAAAAATCCATACTTGAAGAAATCCGTACTTAAACTATTAGCTATTAGTTTAAGGACTTCTCTTCTTTTTGGTCAGTTGTTCTAAAAATGTGGTCATGGAATATGGAAGTGTGGTACTGTCAATAAGTAGAAACAAATTAGAAAATTCAAGTTTGAAATATGAACATTATGTTCATGCTGACCATAGGCTAGTTTGTTATCACCCTAATAAAGGTGTGTGCATGTATGGAGGGGGAAGCCCAGAGCTGGGGAAATGTTCTTAAGTCTCTCTTATTCTCAACAAAGATGATATTTTCCCTCAAGATAAGAACAATAAAAGACAGAGCCTGGACATTTTACCGGATTAAACACACACGCACACATGTACCAGCACGCACACATACACATTCACACACATTCCAAGAATGTTGCTGAAATTATAACATGATACAATAATAATAATAAACTTTAAAATGACTGTTACCAATATAGCTCCTGTTCCTTGTAGGTCAAACAAGTTTTTGAGAGCTAATCTGCGACATAAAACACATTTTCAGCAAATTCTTTTAAAAGGAAAATGTGCCTCAAGAATTTCTGAAAAATGTTATTCTACAGGTGAAGGGGTTCTTATACAAATAATTCAAATTGCATTACTACAGAGTGCCTTAGATTATGTAGGGGATTTTAAAATGTTAAAAAATCTCACCAAATGTGTTGTTAAAATAAAATAACGTTATTAAATTGTAGCCTTACAAAGCTTTACTTTTTTGAAAACAGTTTCAGCAAATGCTTAGTTGGAAATAAACATGCTTTTGGCACCGTGATCTTATTTAAATGTGAAACTGAAATTACTTTAGAAGTTATTATTTTTTTATTTTTAAGAAAACACTTCAATATCTATTTGGTATAATAGATTTAAGTTCCCTTTGGGACTGAATGGTGTAAGAGGCAATATGAAACACTTAAAATGTACTGCGTAAATCATCCCTTCATGAGAGCTGCCTGGGCTTGACCACCTTCTGGAAGGCAGTGTGGCAAAAATCCCTTTTCTAATTCGATTGCCATATGGCCATACCTGCTGTTGTTTTTGGCCACATGCTGGCTTTCTCAGAGCTTTCTATAGTTTCTCTCTTTCCCAGTAACTACCTTAAAAGTTTGTGTGATTCCTGCCCTGGGTTCCCTGTGCCAGTAAAGCAGAGAGTTATGCGGGGTATTTATCACATGCACAGGCCTATATATCCCATGACATGGTATTCTAGAAGTCTAGGCCGTTCAATGTCACTTGGATAGAGTGAAAATGTGCTGATTAAGAGGAGACAAATATTAGAGGAACAACTTATCACACTAAGTCCAATGAAGTCCAGCTTGCAAATGGCCAAGTAGAGTTGCTATTGAGAATATAATTTATCTGATAATTGCCTTTATCCACTAAGCAACATTTAATTCATGAAATCATTAATTTTAATAGACCATTTGTGTTAATCTTTAAGATATGTCAATTTCTTTTTTTTTTAAATGAAATTCAGTCATATGAATGTAATTGATGAAGTATGTTTATAGCTGCACTGTAAAAAAAGAGATGACTTGCTGTTGAAAAACAAGTATATCCTAGGGTTACTACATGCTTATTTGAAATAATACTGAAAAATCTTAAAAGACCAGATCTATTTTGGAATCCAAAGGAGTACCTGTCACATATCATACACCTTGAACTTTTTTTTCCTCACTTGCCTAAACACAAAGATGTCACAAAAATTATTTCTGTAGCATTTTCTTTTTCAAATTGTAAAAGGCAACATATATTGTTATATATTTGATGAAGCCTTATGACATAATACAAGCTTACTGATTTAATATGCAAAAGAAATGGTGCTAATTCATAAGGATTCCAGAGTTATTGTCTTCCAAAATCTAAGAAACATTATTGTAAATTAAATAATAACATGCTGATATCTGGATCAGTCTTCCTCAAATATGTCTGTTACCAATCCGGTAAGGACCACTTTCATGTTTACTCAGAAAAGAAAAAAATAAAATAATGAAACAACTTAATTTCTCAAAACAGGACAACCGAAAACTGTACTTCCAAAGCTTATTCTCTCCTACTCTTAAACTACTCACCACTTTATTTTCATCAGTCATTTTAACAATGTATGATTCTGCATTTAGAAAAATGGTAAAGCCAGTTACCCAACATATATAAATGTCACCTAAAACTTATGTTTTACAATGATTTTAGATGACAGTAACATTACCAGAGAGTAGTTTCTTATTCCAATTAGCATGTTAAATATAGTGCAATTAAAATGCTTTGGGACATTGTGTTTTTGTCGCCTGTTTAATTCACTCTTATCAAAGTAGACATCTGACTACTCACCGGTTTTGTGAAATAACATAAGCTAACAATGGTGTTTGCTTATTTTCTACAGGACCCTACATTGTAGGCTGAACCATCCTTGGTGAGTATTAAATGTAGTCAGTAAACAATCTTTGGCTACTATTAGACCATGAAATTTACAAATCTTAATTATATCAGGTTGTTTATGAGAGTTTGTATAATACATCATCTTTTTTTCTCTGTAACATGTGCAGATCTCTATATTTCTACTACATATATCTGGGAAGATTGAGAGAGAAAAGAAGGAATAAAGAATTAGGGCAAAAAAAAAAAAAAAAAAAAGGAATGGGGGCACCTGGGTGGCTCAGTGGATTAAAGCCCCTGCCTTCGGGTCAGGTCATGATCCCAGGGTCCTGGGATCGAGCTCCACATCGGGCTCTCTGCTCAGCAAGAAACCTGCTTTCCTTCCCCTCTCTCTGCCTGCCTCTCTGCCTACTTATAATCTCTGTATGTCAAATAAATAAATAAAATCTTAAAAAAAAAAGGGGGAGGAGAGAAGAGGAAAGGGGACTAGTATATACTTCAAGCCTAGTAATTCCAGTTCTAAGCTTACTGCGTAATATGTCTGTTAGGTTCTTTTAGTGCCATATTCATCACAGTACACTCATGCATCTAATCTTGAAATACTTTGCGAGCAGGTACATGAACTGGAAAAATATTGGAAGAGCAATGCAGGAATGGAGTGTGACCAGTGGTAGTCAAGACTAGCATTGGTGGTTCAGCTACAGTTTGAATCTTAGAATTCAAAACTAGATCTCATACATAAAATGCAGGTTATGTTAAAAAAAAAAATGTAGGTTATGTTGTCTTAATGTCCCTGATATGTTATTTTTTAAAAAATAAGTTTTTCATTATTTCTTTAGCAAAATACATCTTACATTTTTAAGGTGAACCACAAAGGTTAGAAGAGCACTATCTCTTTTAATTTATTAGTACTAAATGTTGGAGTAAATCCCACATTGCTTAAATTAATTGGGGCAGCAGCATAAGAATTGTAATCACTACTCTATAAATGGATGCTTTTAATAAAATTTATTTTACAACTAATGTTGCTAATCATAAAGTTTGTATTCCTTCATTTGGATCAGCCAAATAAGATTAACCAGTAATAATAATAGTTCTAATTTAATACATGCATATATATATACCAGATACTTTACATATATGCTTTCTTAAATATATATACATATATATGCACACAGAGATACACGTAAGTATGTATTTACTCATATATACAAAAACACATAGTCTCAAACTTTGTAATGGTTTTGCAAAGTATTTACATAATAACTGCCACATTGTAGATTGGAAAAGGAAACTCTGGAATACTAAGTAACTTGCCCATAGCCATATGACTAATAATTAGTTGAGCCAAATTTTATCCTTCTTTACCTGACTCCAAAGTCCTTGGCGCTCTTATGTGTCTCTCAAAGAAAACAAAGATTAGAGTTATAGAATAAATAAAAGTTCTATTTTTGTTGACACTCATAAATTCTCAATGAGTAGATGAGAAATTTATGTGCCGTACAGAAAGCATACATTGTTGAAACATGTCTCAAGCAAAAATCTTCGATTTTTTAAAACATAAAGTCATCTCTTCATAAGTTAGTAAAAATTTTAGTATTTTTAAGCAGCTTTATTGCAATATAACATATATTATAAATCATCCATTTAAATATACAATTCAATGTTTTTGAGTCTATTTAAACGTTGTAAAATTATCACTGTAACCTAATTTGAGAATATTTTCATGGTGCCGAAACAAAACCTTGTACCCACCAAGAGTCACTCCTCACTGTGTCTATCAAATTCACTCCCAGTGGCTTCCCTAACTCTTTCCCAGTCCTAACAACAACTATAATTTTCTCTCTAAAGGTTTGCCTGTTCTGGATGTTTTATATAAATGGGATCATACAATGCACAGTCTTTTATGACTGGATTCTTTCATTTAACAGGAAGTTTTTATAATGTGCTCATCTTGTAGCACACATCAATGCTTCATTTTCATTTCTAAATAATCTATCATACAGAATGCATTTTGTTTATATCTTTTCATCAAATGTTGGACATAATAACATGCATATACAAGTTTTTGAACGAACCTAGATTTTCATTTTTCTTGGGTAAATACCTAGAAGTGGAATTACTGGGTCATGTAATAACTATGGTTAGCATCTTGAAGATCTGTCAAACTGTTTCCCAAAATAGCTAACTACACAATTTTACATTGCCAGTAGCAATATGTGCGGATTTTAATTCATACACATCTTCATCAACATATGTTAGTATCTGTCTTTTTTTATTATAATCTTCTAGTGGATAGAGTTATGATATAACTTGATACAACTCTATATGTGGAAGTTATCATATTTCTAAGAACTTAAGACCAACATTCGACTTCAGGGCCAAAATTTAATCACATTCTGTACATAACAGGACAGCAATCCAGATGTTCTCTTCAGTAGTTCTGGTATAGCCAACTCCTCAAAAGAAAAGATTATGCTCAACCCCCAATTCTTATGTATTATGATAATTTTACACCCAATCATAGGGTTCCCAGGTGATGAAATGAAGACACAACAAGCCATCAATCTCCAATACACATGCACATAAATCATGCTCTTGGCCTTCAATAAAATAACATATAGACACACAGTATTCCCCACACACATGGTGAATAATCTTCTTGATATATGTGAATGAAAAATACTTCTTCATTAGCTATCCTATTTCCCACTGGCCAACCCAAAATCAAGGTAATAATATGTTCAGTAAGGTGTATGCTTCATGTCAATAAATGTTACAAGTGGGAATATTTTACAACATATAATAATATGCTTGGAGAACTACTCCAAATTAATATGTAATCTCCTGTGAGTGGGTTGAAGTGCTTTGAAATTGTGAAACATATTAAGTAGACATGCTGTGCATATAACTTGCAGATACTACTAAGTTTCATGTGTTTTGTTTGTTTGTAAACTCTACCCCCGATGTGGGGCAGAAACTCATTGCCCCCAAATCAAGAATCCCATGCTCTACTGACTGAGCCAGCCAGGTGCCCCCATGAAGTTCAATGTTCTTTGGCTAGCTTCCTTCTTGAATAATACTATAAGCTGACATTTTAAAAAATCAATAATCACTTTTCTACTCAAATAATTATACTGGTTGAATAATGAAGTGAAAATAAGAAATGGGGGGGTTGCTTTTAACTAGCACAGGAGACATGACCTCTTTCAGAGTTGTTCTTAAACTAGTGAGCTAGGGAGATAAATATAAGATTTAATAGATGATTTAGAATTATTTTCAGATCATAAAATTTGATTTCAAATTTTTTAAGACCTCGGTTATGCTTCCAGTACTCAAGGATGTTCTGATTCATTATAAATGTTTATGACCTAATTGACATCTTTTGGAAACCCCTTACAAAGTTTCAAGCCTGTATTTTAAGTCTTGGGCTATCCCTGGGCTTCATCCTTTTCCAGAGCCCTCCCTTCTCCTGGAACTGGCTCCTAATCTTTTCAATTTACCCATCACATTAACCATTCCTTTTTCCATTGTATGCTTGGATTATAAGGGAAGTGGTATGAAGTATAAATGTGATTTTCTCTTTAAATAAAAATTAACTGTTAAAATGGTTTGCACTTTTTTTGGGAAGAGTGAGGTAATTAAAGTTTACATGAACTAATTAGTTTCAGGTCATAAAATGAAAGTACCTAGCATAGAATTTCTAAATCAGCCATGTTTAAATTTTGTTAAGTCAATGCCAGCTTTTATCTTCTGACAGTATCATTTACTGAATGGCTTCACTGAATGTGCATGTGAATAAGAGTATAAGAGAGACTAAGGGAATATACAAAAACAGAGGTAAAATTGAATAAATGCCCATTGTTAACAGTGCAATTTAGAACTGTGGTCCACTAGCTGAAAGCTTTTTCTTTTTCTTTTATTAAATGATTGTACTGGTCTTCTAATCTAATTTTTTAAATGTCCAATTATTGTGACTAAATGTAATTCTAAATACATTCTCGAGATAATGTCAGTACAGATAAAAAGATTTGATTAAACAACATCTGAAAATAATAATAAATTCTCTTACAAGGATTGCAAATTGATGGCAAACTAAGCAACTTCTCAAAATCAAATTATGTGTGCTTTGTGTGTATGAGTTTTGTACATAATTATCAGTTCAACAACCCTAAAACTTCATAGAAAAACACATCATAATCCATCAGCCGGATGGAATATGATGGTTACCACTATCTGTATCAAAATAAGTTATTTAACCTATAAAACTAATTTTATTTCTAATTTTATCTCATACTACCATGGATATGATTCTCTACTTTTTAGAATTGTAAGCTATTATTATCACTATTGTTAAAGGTTTCAGCAATAAGACCTCATTGTCGGTATAATAAAATATAATTAAATATATTAAGAGGAGAGAAAAGGGAAGAATGTTTATAATTATTTGGAGTACTATAATATATATTCAATGGCTTTATTCTAGAGGTACTCTTAAGTGGTTGAAACTGAAGTAAAAATTTAATAATGACAAAGTTCCAAATATAAGTGAAATAGATTTCTAAGACATAAAAATTCATTGTATTGAGCTTAATAAGAATTTACAGAAAAGAGCTGAAAATATGTGTCTGCATTCTGGTTAGTTCCAGTTTATTTAAGATTGTGGACTTTACATAAAAATTCATTGTGTTGAGCTTAATAAGAATTTACAGAAAAGAGCTGAAAATATGTGTCTGCATTCTGGTTAGTTCCAGTTTATTTAAGATAGTGGACTTTATATATTTGTATTTAAAAAGATGAATGTAGGGGCGCCTCTGCCTTCGGCTCAGGTCATGATCCCAGGGTCCTGGGATCGAGCCCCACATCAAGCTCTCTGCTCGGCAGGGAGCCTGCTTCCTCCTCTCTCTCTGCTTTCCTCTCTGCCTACTTGCGATCTCTGTCTGTCAAATAAATAAATAAAATCTTAAAAAAAAAAAAGACTTACATATCTGTTTAAAAAAAAAGAAGACGGTAACACTGGCAAACAAAAAACAATTTGAGATAGATTTACATGAGAAAAAGTCATGAGATGAACAGGGAGTCAGGAATGTCATCTGAAGGTCAAATAAGAGCAGTTGACAATACTAATAGAAACTGGACCAACAAAGATTTGATAATAAGGAACAAGATATATAATTCTATATGCAGAGATCCTTCGCGTTGTGGAAAAATTCACTGTTTATATTTTTCTTTGAGAAGCTATCTTGATGAAACTCCTGATAGAAAACATGATCTGTTCATTTCAGCTTCTCAAGTAAATGCAAATGCCTGAGTAATGTTTCTTTTTCCACACCTGCTTCTTCAATGGGCAAAATAGACCCTGGATTGGATGCATTCCCAACTGGTAGAAGTTAAACAATTTTTCCATGTATTCTGGAAGGTTTCTCTGCGGACGATTTATTTAAAATGTACAAATGAGACACTAAACACTTTGTGCCTGCCTGAGATAGAATTTTAAAGCAATTTTCCATATTCTTTTCTCTCCCTCTTTCGTTGCTCCTTCCTTTTCTCTATATCGGCTTTGCTGCTCTTTGTGTTGGGAAAAATCATAATTGTGGAACTGAACTATTATGAAGGCTTATTTTAAATCAGTGCTTGGGAAGTAAATTAGCCTCTCTTCCCACACAGTAATAATGTCAGTAAATGAGAGTTTCCAGTTATGGTGCAGGAAATTAAAGCAAGGATGGTCAAAGCTTGAACAGTCACAAGAGACTTACATATTATTGATTTTAAGGCAAGATAGATTCATACTACCAAGGAAGTGACATCTCTTTCAAAATAAATGATTAAAACACAAAGCAAACAAGTTTGAGTCAGTTTAGTGACAGGAAAATTTGCAAATATCTGAAAAGAAATGAAACACATAAAAGTAGAAGCAATTCAGGGACTGATAGAGAGCA
The DNA here is from genome assembly GCF_022355385.1 of Mustela nigripes. Taxonomy (NCBI): domain Eukaryota; kingdom Metazoa; phylum Chordata; class Mammalia; order Carnivora; family Mustelidae; genus Mustela; species Mustela nigripes. Next base: position 252,508,468 of record NC_081557.1, on the reverse strand, counting down.
AAATGAAATGACCTAAGAACAATATTTGAATATTAGCAGGTCACAAATAACTATATCATTCAATTTTAATATCTTAGAGGGGATATGCTAATTAAAATGTAAAATCCTATGACCTAAGGAGAATGACAGCTCGTGGGTTTCTGTTTAAGGGATAAAAATATTTTAAAATGAGATGGTGGTGATGTGTGAACACTGTGAATGTACTAAAAACTACAGCAGCATACACTTTAAAAGAGTAAATTTTATGGTATGTGAATTATATCAATACAGGTGTTATTTTTTAAAAAATCTGACCTACCTAATTTCCCTTCACCTAAGAGGTCTTTGGAGGCAAGCTCTTTTAATGCTTTTATCTAATCTAAATTTATCTAATCCCAATTTGTTCCATAGTTGGCACTGGGATCCACAAAATGAACTCCGATTTGACCACATTTCATAAAGGTTGGATTAAGAAACAATTACTATTAGTTACGTTTAGACAAATAGCCTTTTACAGCCTTTCTTGCGCTCAAGAGAGAAAAATTCAACAGAAGTGAGATGGTCTTCTTTCAACTGTATTGTCGCGACAGATTCTACTTTATGTTCCCAGTAATGCTTCTGCTTGTCTTCCCTCCTCATGAATCCTCTCTCAGGGGAAGTGAGCTGCTTGAGTGCCAGCATATTCAGGCTGCTGATGGCTGGTGGAAAGTCATGAAATTTGGCTTATTAACTTCTGTACAAATTGATGTTATCTAACCTCATCTGAGCCTTCAGTGCTGCTTGGAAATCTTTTTATTAATGTTTAATTGGCTCCTTAGCCCATTTTCCATAGTGCTTATTTCAAGACTTTTCAAATTTCCTGTCCTCTCAACGTGACCTCACCTGTTCACTGAGCAAGTCCGCTTCTTCTACTTGATGGGAAAGTTGTTCCACGTTGAAATTCATCTTATCTGTTCTTTCTTTCACACTCATCTTAGAAGAGAGGGGTCATTTTACTTTTCCAAAAACATTCCTAGTCTAGTGGAAATGAATCTGATCTTTTTTATCACACATCTGCCACTATCTAGCTCTATAACCATGGGCAAGGCAATTAATTTACCTGGTCCTTGATTATTTTCATTTGCAAAATTAATGACTTGGATGAGGTGTATTGCAAAGCCAACTCCTGTATTAAATCAAGGTTTTGTTAATCTTATGTATAATCTTATGCTTTTCTATCCCTCTAGAACCTTCCCTTTCATTCAGCCTCTCTATATATTAAATATAAATAAGGCATACACATGTTCCCTCTATTAATCTCCTTCTATGAAATGCATTTTTCCCACCCCCGAGACATTCTTTGGACTTCATTTTGAAAAAATCTTCTTCATTTCTGTAACCACAAGTTAATGTTTTACTATTTCTCAAACATTTTCAGGCTACAGGTAATACTTTTAAGACTCTACTTTCTTGCTATTGACATATCTCTTCAAACCTTCCAGTCTGGCTTCTGCTTCCAGCATTGTCAAAATAATTGTTGCAAAGGACAAATAATTTTTCCTCCGTGCTTATCCTCTGGAATTATCTTTGCTACAGAACACCCCAGCTGGTGTTCTGAAATACCATCTTGAAATGATCTTCTCATTCTCTTTTAAAGTTCTTTTAAAGGCTCTCATTCTCGTTTAAGGCTTTTTTTTTTTTTTTTTAAGATTTTATTTATTTCTTTGACAGACAGAGATCACAACTAGGCAGAGAGGCAGGAAGAGAGAGAGAGGGAGAAGCAGGCTCCCTGCTGAGCAGAAAGTCCAATGCGGGGCTTGATCCCAGGACCCTGGGATCATGACCTGAGCCAAAGGCAGAGGCTTTAACCTACTGAGCCTCATTTAAGGCTTTTGTCTCTATTTTTATTTTCCCACATCAAACTATGTCCTAAATGAGGGTATTCATTGGAGCTCTCTCTTGGTCTTCTTTCTGATTTTTCTTTTGAAACTTTCATTCATTCTCAGGATGCCAACCATTACACTGATGTCAATTACAACATATTTTTCACTGAATTCCTTTCCAGGACATGTATGTCTCACCAATTTGAGTGTATACTGAAAATAACATTCATCACTACAACCCAATACCCACCTGGGGAAAAAAAAAAGGGGGAAGAATAACAAGCTGCCCCTGCTCCTATTGTTTCTCTTTCTGTTAATGACATAAATTTCTATCCAGTGACTAGTACTGACAGGTCAGGAAGAAGAGAAGCCATTAATATCAGGGACTATGCTGTCCTCTGAATACACATCTTCTGACATAGCTAGTTCTTCATTTGACAAATGTTCCAGTGCCCTGAAAGATATTAAAGCGTTCATCTTCGTATAATTACTCAAGGCTCTGATGTAGCTGTGGGAAAATTAAGCTGTTTTAAACAGCATCCTACTGAATCTCGGGATGTTTTTTTTTTTTTCTCTCTCTGTATCATAACAAAAGTACAACCTTGGATTGAATTATCCGCATTTGCTTCTCCAGTTCTATCATTTATTGCTGTGAGGTGGTACAGAGACGTTAGCTTCCAAGAAAATCCAAAGCATGTATTTCAACTAGATTTCCAAAGAGAGGGGGGGGAAAAAGGAAAGAAATGATAAACTCACACTTTATCTGTGCCGTAACTCCTGTAGTCTACCGCTGCTGACACAGCCACGATGAGCGCGGGCATCCCGTAGCCGACCAGGTAGAAGTATTTCCTCCGTGAGTGCTCGCTCTCGAAAACCTCCACCAGCATGATGTAGAGCTGCACTCCCTCCAGGAACATCCAGGTGAAGGCGGCCAGGAAGAAGAAATGTAAGAGGGCAGCGAAAACGGCACAGGCAATCTAGGGAAGGGAACAAAGCGCTCGAGTAAGGGCGGAACAAAATCTACCATAACGTCAAAATCAACATTTAGCAACACTGCGGTCACACAAGAGGTCTGCAGAAGAATAATCTAGACAAGATTCTTAAAATTCCAATGTTAAAACCGAAATAGAACTGATCCTTCATAACCACATTTAACATTTTTTGTAATAATGGCTTACAGATGACAGCATAGGATGATTATAAAGAAATACTATTAAATAATTTAGGAAAAAACATCTAATAAGAGCCTATTATTGATAATTATTACTGAGATTAGTCTAAATTTTAAAAACAACATCTCATGCATTATTTTTCTTGGCCATGATCATGTGTATTCTATCACTAAGTCCTCTAATTGTAAATGAAAAAGGAACATTAAAACCAAGGAGAATAAAAGCTCTTAAAGTTAAAAAGTATAACAATTACAGTAATTTTGTGATGGAATCATTACTTTGCTATTATTATTTGCTGGTTTATTTCTTTTCTGCCTGGTTTCAGGAAGGATTTAAAGTGACATTGGGAAGTTCATGCTGCAAAGTGTAAAAGCAGGTCTGGTTAAAATAAAATAAAATAAAATGTCCAGAGTGCTTTCTTTCTCTCATTTTCCTTTATTGTAAGAAATGTTGGGCTGGACAAGCTTGGTCAAAAAAGACAGCTAGTCCTTATTTTGGCATATTCTCTAAGGCACTGCAAGTTTCATCTGAACATGTACTGATTATCTTATGTCAGTTCTGAAATTTTCACTCCTTGGGGAAGTGGAGGTCTTTATTTTTTAAGAAATCCTAAGGGTGCATGGGTGGAGCAGTCATTTAGGCCTCTGACTCTTGGTTTCGGCTCAGATCGTGGTCTTGACGGTCATGGGATCAGTCTGGTGGGGCTCCACGCTAACCATGGAGTCGGCTTGGGATTTTCTCTCCCTCTTCCTCTACCTGCCCCCCTCTTTTCTCTTTCTCTCTCTCAAATAAATAAATACGTCTTAAGAAAGAAAGAAATCCTAACTGAAATATATATCTCCTACTAGAAAAGGGCAAAAAACTTATAGACATTATCAGATTATAAGGGATTCAATGATGAGTATATGGTCTTTGAGAAAGAGACAAAGGGCAGGTCAGTTTCATTGCGTCAGAGAGATGACATTGACGGGAGATGAGGACGTCCCCTATCAGCAGGCTAGAGAGAAAGCACAGCCTAATCACCACCTAAGAGTCAGGAAGAGAACACCTACCTATTCAGGAACAAGAAACTGAGCTAAGACATGCTCTACTCCAACTTTTCATATCAATCTTTGCTTTCTATGCTACTTGTCGTAAGTTAGTTTTGTACAGTATACAACATGTGGTGAGGTTTATCATACCATATGTACATCAGGAAACAAAAGAATAAGGTTTCTAAGTGAAAAGAAATCACACAACATTTGAATTGCAGGTTAACAAGAGAATGAAATGATTCCTTCTTGGAAAATAACACAGTTTTCCATTCCTTGCTTTTTAGAGTTAGAACCTCAACTATTAATTTTTGTTATCAGAAGATTTTACTTTTTTGGGAAAAGAAAAGTACTCTTTGATTGCTTATTCATATGTATGCATTTATGGAAAAAGCTGTCACATTTGTATATGATAACCAATTAAAAGTATAATCACCATAATTGTACCCTTTACAGCCATTAATCATGAATGTGTAATCACCAACATGAATCCGACTGCATTTTTATTGAAAAGTACTCCGTACTTATGGACACATACCAGAGAACAGCATTAAGTGAATGAATTATTTACTATGCCGACACATCTTCTAAAAAACGTTAAGTTTTCTTTTCAATTACAGTTTTGATCATGAGACCAAACGTACTGTGAATCGTAAGTAAATAGAATGGGCCTCACAAAAAGTATAAGTAAGCATAGTCTGTTGAGTAATTAGATACTGTTATTTGTATTTTCAGTTTGGTTTTACCAAACGTTGGCCAGTGCTATTCCTTTCCCCCCTTTCTTTCCCTACTACCTTCCTTTGCTCCTCTTCTTTATTTTCTCACATGACTAAATACAGTTTGGAATAAAGTATAAAGCTGACATTAAAGATGTCAATAGGACTTGTACAAATACAATGTGTCAAACAAAATTTGGGAAGAGTTCATAAATTCTGAAATGTCCTATAGTCTGAACTATTTTCCAAATATGTCCATTAGAAAAACTCATTTTAGGCATGAAGTTTTAAATATGATATAAACTTTTTTTTGTTTTGTTTTGTTTTAAAGTATATGATACGGCCGCCTACCTTGCTAATTCAGAAAAGCCTGCAACTCTTGATCTTGGGGTCGTGGGTTTGAGCCCCACTTTGGGTATAGAGATTACTTAAAAAAAAAAAAAACTTTAAAAAAAGTTTGTGATAAACTTTGAAAAATAACAATTATATCTATTAGGAAAGATACTCTTCTATTCCCCAAATGATTTTACTGAAATTTCCCCCATATTCTACTCTGATAAGAACAAAGCAAAACATGGGACACCTGGGTGGCTCACTTGGTTAAGCATCTGCCTTTGGCTCAGTCATGATCGCAGGCTTCTGCAATAGAGTCCTGCATTGGGTTCCCTGCTCAGTGGGGAGCCTCCTTCTCCCGCTCCCTCTGCTGTGTGCACTCTCAATCTCTCAAATAAATAAATAAAATCTTAAAAAATAAAGAAGCAAAACAAAACAAACACACACAAACTAATGAGGAGACCTAATTCTTGAGAAAGGCAAGGTTATGAACAGAATTTCTCAAGAAATGTAGGCATACGCCCTAACATTTGTTGCTTTTTTTACAACAATGGAGTAAAAAGGCCGGGGGTAGAGCTGATAATTTGAATAATCTGAAAATTGAGATTTTCTGAAAATCTAACTCTGAAAATTTATATCAGATCTGAAAATTTATAACTATCGCAGACAACTGGAAGAGAGGCTCCATTCAAACAAGAATATTTTGAGTACTGGAAAGCTGGAAAAATGGAGACATTCTTTCCTAATATCAGCGTAGGTTGCTTACGGGTTGGTCAGTTCGGTTGATCCCGATCAGGAAGAGAAGTTCAGCTACAAAAAGGCTGATGCAGAGGTTCTTGTGGATGGTATTGCGGTCACTCTGGAGCCCGCGGAAAAAGCAAAATGTGAAGATGCAAATCAGGAGACAAACAAGGGACAGCAAAATTCCAACCCACGTGATCACATCCAGAAGAAGGTCATGGACCGCATCACTGTGCTGGAAAGACAACAGAAAAGCCGTAAGTTGCAATTATGCATAACAAATCATGAAGTCGTACGAGGACCTGGATTCATGATGCATGGTTTCATAATGTACTAGGCACACACAGTGAATAAGATAACTTAATTATTTGGGTTTCCTAGTTCACAGGTAAAGCATTTAATATTCTCTGTGAGGTGTCAATCAGCTTGATATTCAGGGATGACAATAGTGTTTGCACTCCTCTTGGTCACATGTATTTTCAGGAAACAAATAGTTGAAGCAAGTCAACATAACTCTGGCTTATGATTTCAGGGAAAAGCTGTATTTTTTCAACTCGTATCACTTTTATAGTTTTTTTTTTTTTTTTAAAACAACCCCACTACGGAATACTCTATTTAAAAAACTAAGTTATACACTTAGGGAAGTGGTGTTTCAACTGAAATGCTTTCTAAATCACCAAGGGACTTTTTAATAATAATAAAAAAAAAAGATACAATTCTTCTGCCATTTAAGCTCTTTATCAAGATTTCCAAGTTTGAGTTCATAAAAGTATGCATTTTTGTAAAGATTCTCAGTTAATTCTGATGAACAGCCACATGCACATACCATTTATTTAGTGGAAGATCTAAAAGAATGAGGATATTCACTGGATTTATATTCATATTGAATGGCTTAAGGAGATCAAGAAGTTTGATCCTTAAAGGGTTTTGCATGAAAAGAGCCTGTTATATACAGATGGAAAATAAGCATTCAATATTACTATCTCCAGTAGCAGCATAAAACAGGGCTAAGAAAAAGAAGTTCATAAAAAGCTTCTGTACTAAAACTACATTTTTGGGGGGGCTCTATTAAAATAGTCCTGTGGGACCCATTCCTTTCATGTTTCTTGCTCTATGTACTATCTCATTTCTGTCCTTCTAAGATTCCAAACTCTATTCCCTCTCCATGGTAGCTTGCCTTCACCCAAAACCACTTCTGTGAAGCATTAAAATTTTAGGGTGGCCCAACATATCAGAATGCCAAGATGTTGGAGCAGAGTTGAGAAATTGTCTATGACCATCAACGCTTCTTTTCTTTGTAGTTGCTTAAAAAGCCCTGAAGACCTAATTTCCATAAGTAGGGGAACAAATAAGTAATAGTTGATTTATAGAAATGATATTTTGAAGTATAATAGAAAATCAGTGTTCTAAATTTATAGTCACAAACATGGATACTTCTCAAAACCTAAGGCCCACATTGGGCTCTCTGCCTGCCTCTCTGCCTACTTGTGATCTCCCTCTCTCTGTCAAATAAATAAAAAAAAATAAAATTTTTTAAAAATAAAAAAATAATAAAATAAAAATGCAAGTGACAAAAGAATCTTATACAGTATAATGCCACATATACAAAATTTTTAAAAAACAAAAAAACAATGATATTGATATTTATGGATATATACTGAAGTAGTTAAAGTGTGGTATCAGCATGGGGAATTTTTTTGTTGAAAACAAAGCGATACGTTTCTAATTAACATCTTTTTCAACTGTGTAGATCATACACACCAATTTTTATTTTAAGATGCAAGTCACTATACTTAGTGACTTCCACACTGCTGGCTCACTTCAAAAATACTAAATAACCAGGTTTTCTGGTGTTGTTTGTTTTTATTCAAACTTCATACTTTTCTGTTATATACAAACCTCATACAAAGATTATTTTGAATATGGAAATTCTCCCAAGCCAGTCACTATGCTATAGCCTAAATCACAGCCCTTCTCAGGTCACCAGATAAGACTTCACAGTTATTTGATAAAGAACTCTGCTAGAACACTGTCAGTGAAACAGTTCTGAAATATTCCTGCATAACTCTAGATATATTTCCCGGAAGGAGCTCAAATCATGAAAGAAAACTACATGAAATTTTGCTGTAACTGCTTTGTTCTCCAGGGGACACTACCAAGTAGTGTTGGGTCTCAGATAGCGTAAATTACTTTTACTGTTTGAGAGTGGAGAGTGGTTAGAGCTACCTAGCTCCCTGAACAGAGGGCTATTTGCTCTCTTCTTTGACTCAAAGGAAAGATGCTGTGATTGAGTAACAAGCACCAATGTTCAGCACAGCAGTCTTCTGTAATGGGAAAAATGGCAGGTATAATACATTCTCAAATGTATCCTAAAGACCTAAAACACTAACAAAAAGAGAGAGAGAGAGAGAGAAAAGAAAAGAAAGAAGAAACCAAAAAAACTCCTGCCTTTGTCTGGGTAGTTACATTATTAGAAATGTATTTACTTTTACTCAGTGTCTTCCTAAGTCCTTCAAAAACCCCATGCAGAGTCATTAAGAGAAGAATACCAGATGTCAAAACATCAGTACAAAAAGTACATTACACTCAAAGACAGAACAAGAAAGTCTAGTGATTAATTCACTTTTCAGGTCTCACTGTCTAGCTCAGAAAACATCAACACCAACCACCTTGTGTATACTATCCTGAGATAGTGGCACCCTTCAAATACAACTCACCACTTGAATTTCATAAATAAGATGAAAGAAAAAGAACAATGGATATTAAATCCCGATAAGAGTTTTGAGAATAGCCCTCTTTATAACAGTGCGCCATAACAGAACTTCCAGGAGGCCACGCCATGAAAAAAACCAAACCAAACCAAACCAACAAACAAACAAGCGCCTTCGAGAAGATGGTCATTGAATAAAACTCTTAGATATTATTGTAACAATGTGATAAATATTTTTATTTCTAAAGTTCTACATTTCTAAGTACTATATTACTCAATCACCTATAATATGTACTATATACCATTATGTGCCTTATTAATTTTATATCTTATTACTGTTATATCCCAGCACCTAGTACTGGGCTTGACACACAAAAATGCTTAAGAAATACTTGCTTTTGAGTGATGGTACTCAAAAGTTCTAGATACTCTGCCTAGAACTTAGCCTTAGAGCTGAATTCTCTATGTCAGTAGAGCTCTGCATCCATTAATCTCCACTGGATGTTTAAAAAGTTATCAGATATTACATGTCCAAAACTGAGCCCCTTATCATATCCTGTTTCTCTCTCCACTGTCCCAAAAAACTTCTCTTCCCTCTGTTTTCCCATTTCGGTAAATAACAACTTCATTCTTTGAAGTATTCTTGCCCCAAACTTAGAAGTCATATTGATTCTTCTGTCTCACCAAAATCCATCAGGAAATCTTGGAGGCCCTGCTGCTCATCACCTCAACTACACCAAATTGGTTGGAGCCGGCCCTTTTTTAAACAGCCTCCTAACTGAACTTCCGATTTTGACCCTCGTTCCCTGTATATTCCCTCTATATTCAACAAGATAGAGAAATTCTTTTTAAATATAATTCAGATTCTTTGACTCATTGATGAAAGCCGTCTGATGTTTTCCACTTCAATGAAAGTAAAAAAATACTCTTCCCCTATGATCCTCTGCCTTGTTCTTTAAATTCTACATATCAGTGAGATAATATGGTAATTGTCTTTCTCTGATTGATTTAGGATCATAGGGGAAAAGAGAAAAAGAGAAACAAGAGGAAACCGGAGAGGGAGACAAACCCTAAGAGACTATTAATTTTGGGAAACAAACTGAGGGTTGATTGAGGTTGATTGAGCATGGGGGAGGGTGGATAGGGTTGCTGGGTGATGGACATTGAGGAGGGGATGTGTTTTTAACTAGTATTGGGTATTACATAAGACTGATGAATCACAGTTCTGTATCCCTGAAACAAATAATACATTAAATGTTAATAAAAAAAGAAAAAGAGTAAAAACCTAAATCTTTCAAGGGTCTACAAGGCATTCTAACTTCTGCATATCTGTGACATGGTTTCCTATCCACCCCTTCACTCAGTTCATCCCACCTAGTGGGCCTGCTCCATTCTTTGAATATGCCAAAGATGTTCCAGTCTCAAAGGATTTGTCTTTGATGTTCCTTCGGCCTGGAATATTCTTCCAAAAGATAGCTGCATGGCTTACCAGCTACCTTCCTTCAGTCCCTCACTGAGATGTCACCTTTTCACAGAGGGTCCTTCTGAGTCACCATATTTAAAATTTCAAACACCTTTTCCCTATTCTTTTTTTTTTCCTATTACTTTTCCTGCATTACTTTTCTCATCAGTACTTGTCTACTCTATATATTTTGTTAATATTGCTTGTTGATTGTCTGTATCCCCCAACTAGAAAATACATTCCAAGAGAATGAGTTGTTTTAACTCTTCTGATCACCAAGGGATCTGCAGGTCCTACAAAACTGTCTCCCACAGAGTGGATGCACAATTAATGTGTTGACTAAATAAAGGAATCTCGCTTAAATTATCCCTACATTCTCGAATAGATTTAAATTATAAAGTAAAAGTTATAGCATGCTGTCCATTACACATTTTGGGGGACTCTTGGGTTCTTAAACTACCTGCTCTAAAATCTATTTTTTTTTTTAAAGATTTTATTTATTTATTTGACAGACAGAGATGACAAGTAGGCAGAGAGGCAGGCTGAGAGAGAGAGGAGGAAGCAGGCTCCCTGCCGAGCAGAGAGCTCCATGCAGGGCTTGATTCCAGGACCCTGGGATCATGACCTGAGCCCAAGGCAGAGGCTTTAACCCTCTGAGCCAACCAGGCGACCCCCTGCTCTAAAATCTTAAGTAAAAGATAAAATTAGAGTTGGAAAATAAGAAGGTTGAAACACCATAATATCTTAAGATATGCTGAAATGTCAAGGTATTAAGCAACTATGACAATGGAGACCAAACTATGCCCGGAAGAAGACTGGAGGAGTCAATTACAGAGTCCAAAGGCATGGAGTTAACCTTATCAGTCCGATTTCACAATTGTTATCTTGCATAAACTACTTAACCTTTTGAATATCAAAAGCCTCATACACATAGAGATAAAGTAAGGCTTCAGATCTTGTGATAATTAAAATAATACATATGAAAGCAAAAAAAAAAGAAATAACATATATGAAAGTGAGAAAGTCTATGTTATTTTTTGTTTGTTTGTTTTGAGAAACGTGGGATCTTTTACATAATTCTTACACAAGGTCAACGTTTCTTATTTCTGTTTATAATCTGAAAACAGGGGTGCCTGGGTGGCTCAGTTGGTTAAACGGCTGCCTTTGGTCAGGTCATGATCTTGGGGTCTTGGGATGGGGCCCCATGTTGGGTTCCTTGCTCAGTGGGCAGTCTGTTTCTACCTCTCCTTCCCCCCCTCCCCACTATGCTCTCTCTCTCTGTCAAATAAATAAATAAAATCTTAAGGAAAAATATGAGAACAGTCTTGATTATTTTCTTGTTTGACAGCAACTTTCATATAAATAATCAAAAGTCTGTATGAATGATAAAGGATAGATCAGAAAAATAACAACTGAACAGAAATAAATTTTAATGTTAACTAATGACACAAAACATTATTCCAACCAACTGATGAATTACCTAAATTCACTTTGTAACATTTCCAATTTAGTTTATGTTATTAATAAGATGTGTGTTACTGATGAATTAAGGTCACAAAATTCCTACATCATTCAAAGGGAGAAGATTTTTAACTTTAGAATTTGAAATCTACATTCATTACTGTACAAATATGTTTATGACTTTTGAATAATAAAAGACAAATTATTGTCTTTTATATAAAGGGGATCAATTTCACCTTTATATTCTTCTTCAAGTTATAATGAAAAGATAAAGTAGCAACACAAGATACATACCTAATATTTTCCCCCAGAGTCTGTACCATTCATAGACTAGTATAATTTGTTGGAAAGAATGTTTATGAACTCAAAAATTTTTTTTAAATACAAAAAATCGAAACCTTCAAGGAGATTAACTTCTAAAGAGAAGATGGTGAGGCAGGAGAGAAAATTTCCAGGCAGAAAGACAGGGTGATTCCCAGAATGATATTCCAGAAATGAGATATTTTGGGGAAATGGAATCATTCTATCCTCTCTACAAAGACATTTTCATTAAAACAATACTTGTTTTTCAGGCTTTCTATGAGGTTTCTATTCATACTGGAAATGCCAAATATTTTGTAAAACCTGTGGAAAATTTCTGATTTTCCCTTCTACATTTGTCTTTGTGAATTTACTTTGTCCTATTACTATGGAGAGCTTGCTGAGTAACTCAAATGCCACAACACGGTGAGCGTCACATTTGGGAAAGAAAAATGCCATAGACAATGATGTTTTGTGAAAGCTACTCTGTCAATGTAAAATAACCAATTATACAAGTAGGCACATCTAATACCCAAATTTACAGAAAAGGGAAATGTGATTTTTGTCTTATGATTTTAAAATAATTCAATCTGAATACACTAAGACCTTCTGTGGAAATCCTGATGTTTCTAACATTATTGTCCAAAAGAGAAGTCAACAAACAAGATGGAGAAATAGATTTTGATATGGTTTTCACTTTAACTGCATAAGTGTTTCCAGATAGGACACAAACTATATGAATTAATTTTGAAACTTTCTGGATGATTTATCTTTTTTCAGAATTTTAGAAAGTTGCATTTTCCAAACACTATTTGAAAATCACCCTACAGTACTTATTAACTGTGGGCCAGTAATTATCAATAACCTGTTTTACTTTCTGCATAATAATGTGTACATTTAAATGTTCAGATTTGTTAAAGCATAATACCATGGTTTTTAAATTGCCTCTTAAACATATGTCGTTCCAAAATATTTGTAACATAGCTAAATAAGTTTTCTTTCTTTCTTTTTTGCAAACATATGAGCACTTGTCTTCCTACTAATGTATCACAGAAGTCAGTAGGTTTACAAAAGACTATTTTCTGATAAAAGTTGTATAAACTCTGTAAATCAGTTCCTAGCATAGCTCTAACTCTTGGGAAACAAGTCATCAGACATAAAGTTCACTCTGCAAATGCTTGAAAAAATAAAGGGCTCAATGAATTCAGGAAATCAGGATTTCCTTTATAGAACAGGATGAAGGTCAAAGTTGAGTAACCCAGCAAGAAGAGCAATATAACTGTGTTTCATAGGATTTTTACAGTAAATTAACCAAAAAACTCAGCAACAATTTTCAAGTTTGTATGACACTGAACAAAATCAATCTAAACATTCTCAGGTTCTTAATTGCTAAGAGAGAAGCACTAACAAGTAAGAGAACACAAAAGATCCATAACGAACTGTCCTTTGGATTTAACAGATCTTATTCAGCACATCTCCTTGGTTTCAAAAACATAGTATAGCACACTCTACGTTATTGGAAAGTTTCTTGCTTTGAGTTAAAAAAACAAAATATGGGGTGCCTAAGTGGCTCAGTCAGTTAAGTGCCTGACTCTTGATTTTGGCTCAGGTCATGATCTCAGGGCTATGGGATCAAACCCCCCTTCTATGTGTTGGGCATGGAGCCTGATTAAGATTCTCTCCCACTGTCCCTCCCCCTTTCTCGCTCCCTTTTCTAAAAATAAAAATTAATAATGATAATAAACAAAATCTCACCATATTTAGTGAGCCAAACTTACAGCTATCATAAAGAAGTAAACAGAAAAGAAAATAGTAGAGAATGTAGGAGCTAAGTAGCTTACTGGAGCTGAGCGTTAAGCAGAGAAACAGGTTAAAAAGGGTCGATTAAAGCTGATAAACCAAAAATTGATTAGTGATCAGTTAGAATGTTTTAAAGGAAATTAAGTGACTGAGCAGTAAATAGGAAGATTTTAGAAGTGTCTGGGGTGATGGTACAGAACGAGGCCAGGCAGACAGAAAATTCCATCTTTAGTGTTTCTGTGTTAAGTAAGGTGACGATGATGATAAAAGCTAAAATACCACTTAAAGGTTTCGTATTCTGTTGGAAGTGCTTATTTGCTTTATTAGGACACCGAAACATACAAAACATTATGATGCGACATTATTATTATCTCTAGTTTATAGATGAAGAAACTGAAACACAGAAAGTAAGTAATTGACCCCCCACATGATTCAACTAATATGCAGTATGGATAAGCTTGGTGGGAGGGTGACTGTCTAGGTTTGCTCAGGATGACCCTAATTTTAGTACTATGTTTTTGAATTCTTGGAAAGCCCTCCCCAAGACATAAAAGAGTTCCAGCCATCAGACATGCTTCAGAAAAGCACAAAGCTGTATGACAGCCTAAAAATCAGAGGTAGGAAGCTGTACTATCTGCAGTGTTGACTGGACGCAGTATCGATCACCTGGTTTCTTTAATGACTCTTGCTGCTTTCACCCTGACTCTTGACGCTGGCATCTGTGATTTGCACTTCGCACTACTAGGTCATCCATGGCTGTGTCGCCCCAAGTGAGACAGTGTTAGTGCTTGTGATCGTGTCTTCCTCTATGACTTTAGGTTAACTTTGTGCTTTGTATCAAGATAGCGCTACTTCAATTGTGAACATTGTAAATATTGTGACCATGTTTCTAACAATTCATTGGTGAAACTGAGAATGACCGTAATATAATACTATGACAATACCAAAAAAGACAGCATAATAAAGACACTTGGAAGAATACATAAACCCAGATTAGAGAGGTAACCAAGGCAGGACATTCTGACCCATATGCAGCAATGGATTTGGGACCACACACAGACACAGGAAAGAGAACGTTTATGAATGTGCATAAGGAGGTTGGATCTCACAAGTTTGGGAAGAGACAGGCAAGTTTTTATAAAATCAAAAGCTTTTTTAAAAATCTCCCCTTCCCATTCAGAAAAGACACACACCATCCCTCAGTTGAAATTAACAGTCATGGAAGGCTCTGGCATATACCATCAGAATAAACATTCATTGTTGTTTTGTTCCCTTAATATCCTTATGTACCTAAGGAAAGTTACTTTCCTATATGCATATTTAACAAACAGTGCAAATGTAAATTTTGGGAAATTCCATTCAGCCTATAAACTTTTTAGAAAAGAAAATAAACAGTTCTTACCTACTAAATGTCCTGTATACCTTATACATAAGGCAGCTAAAAGGAGATGTAGTTTGCTCACCTGTGATAATGAAGTTTTATAATGAAACTTTTTGGTCACTTTTCAGTTTCTTCAAAGTGTGCATTTTTAAAATAAGTTTCTAAAGGTAAGGGGACAGTCTCCTGAGACATGTCTTACAAGATAGATAGAATTTCTCCTGGTCATAGAGATGTTAGAACACTGGTCTTCTATGAAATTCTATTTTCAAAGTGTGGGATAATAAGAATGTCTTTCCCTAATTTTGAAATATGTGACAGATAAGAATGAAGAAAAAGTTTATAGCAAAACAAATTTTTATGATGTTTCTCCAAAACTGATGAACTCTGAAAAAGCTATAAGGAACCTAGAAAAGGTAAACTGATTTCATCTGAGTTACATGAAGTTCTGTGTGGCTTAGGACAAAATCTCATACAGAAAAGAACCATGACTTATTCTGGGGGGATTTAAGACTATTTTCAGAGAAAATGTCACCACTGTAGGGCAATCAAGTTAAATAGGACTTTCTCACTCCTTGATTAAAATGGTAACTTATTTGGAATCCAATCTTGAAATCATAAAGTGAAATTACCTCAGTGCTTTAAAACCATTATCTTTGATAGTGTTTTTTACCTTATGTTAACAGCCAGTGTGCTTGGAAATGTTTAAAAATGATGAATATTTTGGACACGAACAGCCTATATGATGAATTCACAGATGCAAAGGAGCTGACTAATGAACAGTTAGTCTACCAGTAAAGTCTCTAGATACCAAGTGGAGGGACATATTTGGAGAGATGGAAACTAATTCCTACAAGTCTAAGAACCTATTAGGTGATGCCATTAAGTAAAATCCTTTGTATTCTATGCTCAAAATTTTTTTAAGGTTTTATTTTTATGTAATCTCTACAACCAGTGTGGGGCTTGAACTCACAACCATGAGATTAAGAGTTGCATGCTCTACCAATTCAGCCAGCCAGGCACCCCTCTGCTCAACATTTTTGTTGAAAAGATATTTCGTTTGAGGTCATCACATTGGATTAACACTAGGAGTCTATGTAATGTCGGCTTTGTAAGAGCAGAACTATAGGGCAAAAAGAATTTTACTTTTGACTCCTTTGAATTCTCTATAGAAGATTAGAAAAAGATATAAAGAAACATGTCATAGCTATTTCTATTAAATATGAATCATATCTGTTTAATTATTGTGCTTTTTGAAGTCTCACATTTATATATCTTAAAACTATGCAATGATATAGCTCCTAAATTAAATATCTAGTAAAAAATTTGTAGTATAAGAGGACAGAAAGACACATTTAGAAAATATTTTTATAGTTTTTCACACTATAGCCCTACTACTAATTAGTATTAAACACTACTAATTGTCACAGTTAAGTAGTAATAATACATATGCATATATTACTTATTAACCATTAGGTATATTTTTGATCTGGTAGTGCTGTATCTCAGTAAGCTCTCTAAAAAGTTGATCACTTTAACTCGTGGCCAAATATTCCATGTTCTTCACAACCTCACCAACTTTAGAGAGAACCACAGATTCTTTCCTGTGTCTCCTTTTATGAACCAATTACACTAAGCTCCTTAGAAATGGACAGAACCAGGCTTGCCTGTGTAAAAATTTCTTAAAAATATCCTTTGACTCTAATGATTAAATCCAGCAGTTTCATTAAAACAAAGTTTGCTGGCAATTATTCAGAAAACCTCCTAAATCTTATACAAAATGGGTAACTTCTCCTAAGATTATTTCCGTTAAATCACACACACACACACACACACGCATATGCACACAATTTTTGAACGTACTTCCTAAAGAGGTTAGGTGATATGGAAAGGCGTAGCAAAGCTGAAGTTTAGTGAAATGAAATATTGGAATTGCCAGGCTTGAATCACCCAGAAATGTTTATATCTATTGATATATATTAGATCGATAGATATCATATCTCATATACATATATAATGTGTACACACATACACACACACACACAAGGAAATTACACAAGGAATAATATATATATTATTCTCTCTCTATATATATATCTATATAAATCATATATAGATATATGCCCAAATATTTAATACGTATAATATATTATATATAAGGAAAATTACTCTATGAGAATAATATATATATTATATAATTATTATATTACATATGTATTATTCTCATAGACTAATTTCCTTTGTCATGTAAGCAAAGATAAATTCTCCACAATAAGGAAAGTTTTCAAATAGAAACAAACAAATAGAAACAAATGAAGATTTAAAAGAGAAAATAATTTTGTATAACTAGATCATCAAAGCCAAAAAACTAGAAATTGCATCTAGCCCAAAATATCTAGCAAATGTCTGGTAGAATCATTCTAAGAATTTTCACTGATGTCTATTCTGCTTCAGGTACTAAATAAAACAGCATGTAAATATAAACAGACACACACACACACACGCACACACATATCTCATTTTTATTTCATTATTCCATTTCCTTTGATTTTCTTAACTAAAGCAATTTCAGGAAAAAGAAAAAGGGGATGGATAGTGGGCTCTCTTTTTTCCATTTTCATGAATAAATTTATTGCATTTTAAACAGAATAGGGGTCTTCCAGATAATAACCGTGGGGACAATTACCTCACATGTCTAGAGAAAATAACTTGAGCTAACATTAAATTTTATAAAATTAATATCATATAAGTTCTATGAATTGGTTATTTAAATCAGCAAACAACCGACCAGAGAAAACCTTTAAATAGTGATGCTGACACTATAAGGATACACACAGTAAACTGGCAATCCTTTGAATTGCAGAGACAGGAAAATGGTTTAGTTCAGCCATATTTTTGTTCAAATGCTTTTAAAATCTTATTTATACAAGTAGGCTTTGCGGGCTACCTTAGAAAGTTATATAAATAACTATTCTGAAAAATCTAGCCTAATTCCTCAGGAGTGCAATAGCTCTTTAGGCTTATCAATTTACTAGACACCATGGAATGAAACAGTCTAGGAAAAAAAGAATCACTACATAGCCTTGATGTTAAAACAAAAACAAAAACAAAAAACCCAAAAAACCACACACACTCAAATTTTGTGATCCGGAGCAAGTAGAGTACACTTAGTAAACGTATCAACTAGTTCTTACTAAGAACAGTATGAGCAATTAAGGATATTTTTAGAACATTAAGATGGATAATGCCTGTTTTCTTTTGTTTAGTTGGTTGATAACACTTTCCGAAGCATGGGTAAATTGGGTAAGTAGAGCTATTACATTTAAATTAATGGAAAAAAAATCATTCCTTCAGTTAGTCAAGGCTAAAAATTACTCTCACTAATGAAGAAGAAATGCAGTCAATAAAAAAGTTATGTATTGATTGTATTTGTGTTGATATATGATTGTACTTAAAATTGAATTGGGTTGTGCTGATATTGCAGGAATTTAATGTCCTTATAACCAACATTTTGAAGGGCTGGAAAATTACATGTAGGTATGATAATATCTTGCATCAAATCTATTATTTGGGCAATTTCATTGTGGGAAAAATCTCTGTCACTTCAAAAAGTAAGACAAAGCTCTAACCTAAAGTCTTCTCCTCTTTAGGGAAAACTTAGCTGTATAGAAGTAGATAAAAATCATTACATTTATTAGAAACAAAATTAAATATTTGGGTCTTAATAGTTAACTACCTCCAGAACCAAGAGCTCAAGGGCTTTAAGCACAGGTAAGCATATTGTGAATTTAAAAAATATATTTTCAGAAAACTTTATAATCCTCAAAATGATTGTAATACATTTTGTTATTCAATCCCTGAAGTAAGTCTGAGATGATGTTAGAAAAAAATTATTAGTCTTATTTTACTGATGTAATAATAAGAACTGGGAAATCTGATGATTTTCCTGAGAACAAGAAGTAATTTTCCGAAGAACTGGAATCAGGACCCTAAGTATCCTGATTTTTAGTTCTTATTGCAACCTCTCTTCAGATTATAAATGGGCAAATAAGTTATGATAATAATATGTGTTGTGGTGTTGTGGATTAAATGAGATACTGTATGTACACATTAAAGACATGACATTCATTCTTACTATTACGGGACAAGCCAGGCCCTTCTGGGAGGTGAAGTTCTCACTTAATCTCCACTCCTTGGAATCTCCATATAAACTTGATTACTTATTCCTTACAAAATATTTCAAACTAGAATTGTAGATGAACCTCCAGCTGCTATTTTTAGCCAAGCTTATTTACTGAAGATGATAATGAACCTAAAAATCCTAAGTGTAAGGATCCAAGCTGTGTATGAGAAGATCGCAGGTTTCTTTTTGCTTGACAATTCCACTACAACCCAGAAATAAAAACAATCAGAGGGTATTATTAATACGCTTCAAAACACAAAATTTACTGAAAAGGGGTACTATAAAACCATAAAAACCCAGCCTTATTTCATGCTACTTTAACCCTGTCACTCTCATTTTGCTTAAATGGTTATGTGCCTTCATCTAGAGCATATTCCTTGACCCTGCAAGGTTAAGACTCATTCCTGTGTGTTTCCACAGCATCCCCTACCACAATGGTAAGACATTTCTCACAAAGTACTGATTTTGCTGACTACCTACCTGCGCTATTAACTAAACCATGAGCTTTATCTATTACAAAGACAACAGTCAACTATTTGAGAAACAAAGGGTAGACTAAACAAATTTCAATTTTAAAAATGAGATGAATAAAACAAAGTTTTCAAATATGTTCTCACAGATTCCTTCTAATTACAAAAAGTTCAATGTCCTGCTCAATATTCCAATAAGGGCCTCTTGATCCAATGGGAAGGATACAGTATCTCCCACATAGGTTTCTTGCCAAAAGTGTTTAATTTGAATCTAAATATGAGAAAACAATCAGAAAGGTTGAAATTGTGGAATATTCTAACACGACAAATGGCCTGGGCTATAACAAATGTCATTGTTATGAAAGACAGAAATGAGTACGAAAACTTCCACATTAAAGAAGGCTAAAGAGATGTAGCAACTAAAGGCAATGTGTGGCTCTTGACTCGGTACTGCATGGAAAATAAAAGACTATAAAGGACATTATTTGAATTATTGGAAAATTTGTGTATGGATTCTGTACTAGAGGATAGTACTTAATCAATGTTAAATTTCCTGTGTGTGCTAATAGTAGGGAGAGAATGTCTGTGTTCTTAAAACATGTTTGCTGGAAGATTTAGGAATTAAATATTATAAAGTTAGCAATTTACTTTTTAAATAATACAGCTAAATATATATGCACATATACAGAAAAGTGACAGTCGAATGTGTCAAAAATTCAAATGTAAATTCAGAAAAATGGACATATGAGTGTTTACTGTACTGTTCTTTCAATTTTTTTTTTTTTAAGATTCTGCCTATTTATCAGAGAGAGGGGGAGAGAGCAAGCACAGGCAGACAGAATGGCAGGCAGAGGCAGAGGGAGAAGCAGGCTCCCTGCCGAGCAAGGAGCCCGATGTGGGACTCGATCCCAGGACGCTGGGATCATGACCTGAGCCGAAGGCAGCTGCTTAACCAACTGAGCCACCCAGGCGTCCCTGTTCTTTCAATTTTTTAATAAAAGTTCTGTAAAAAGAGTAGAGGAAATAAGTGCTAAAAGAATTTTTAATGGCTATTTTTTCTTCAGATCCATAATTTCAGCTGTTCTCTCTCTATAAATAGCTAATTTTGGATATATCTTCCCCTTTCACAAACTTAAGAGTTCTGACCAGAAATAGCTGCCAATTCCTCTCAAATGCATATGCAAAAAGTGTCCTCCTGGCTATCCCTAGGTAAGCTATCTTTCCTCTCTTCTTCCCTGTCCTGTACAGAGATAGAGAGAGATAGAACTTTCTCTTTCTTCTTCTATAGTAATTTCCCCGTATTACAGCAACTTGATCAGAAGTCAAACGAAAAACACTGTAGGCAATTGGCGATTCAGTATAGATTAGGGGGAAGTGATATGGAGTCAGCATTCTTCATTTCTTGTTATTTATTCAAAAGACCTCAAAAGAGGTCATGTGGTGCTCCAAGAGCCACGGTGTTGGGAAGAAAATTCTCCTTTCACACTCACTCATATTTTGAAATGTCTCCTCAGCTTACTGCTCACAAGTAACATGAAATAGGAAATATTCTCTCTGACTTAGGAAATTAAAAGTTGTGTGTTTGCAACCTTTTAATTCGGGGGGAAGGGTGTGGATCAGTGAGGAAAGTAGTGTTATCATTCTTTTATCAACCAAAAGAGGTATGTTGCTTCTTGGTAGCCTGGACAAAAATGTAACCAACTCTAGAAAATCACAACTTGTTATAGGCTTAGATCTAGGTATGTTGGGCTCCAGAATAAATACAGTAACTGATTTCAAAGGATTTAAAAATCAGAGGAACTAAAAGAGACACAGAGATAAGCTATCTTGCAAAATATATATTTCTCAGTATAAAAACGAATTCACACTTAAAGATATATACATATCATTTAAGGTCTAGGCATGGGTGAAATTTCCCTCTTAACAAATATATTTCAAACTGGTAGATGTAAAACACTTAATATATTACATACGAACACATGCTCAAAGCTCTGCTGTGGTTTTCCACTGTACTTTGAGTAAAACCCACATCCAAAGTCATTCTGATGGCTTACAGTCCTTCTACTCTAGACCCTTCGACTTTTTCCACTAATGCAATTTCTCTCTAATGCTTTCCACTGAAGTTCCTCAGACACATCAGAATCTCCCTGGTTTTAACAAAATCTTACATGTTTGACCATTTTTGGAACCATTTTCTTTTTGTGGAATATTCCATATTTGGAGGGTATTCAATTTGCCAGTTTCTACTATCTTTCCCTAAATAAGTACTTAAAGTACTATACACTAGTTACAGTTTTTAATCTCTAGCTCTCCCTCAATCCCAACACGCTATATATGGTAAAATTAAAAAAAATAATAAGCATAAAAATTTGACAATGGAAGTGTATAACCTTAAGCATCATACACTAAACATATTATTTTTTACTAATAAAATCATTGCTTAAACTCAAAATGACTTTTTGGAATTTAAAGAATAAAAAATATTATTTTTTAAAAATAAGTACTTTCCTTCATAAGCAACTGCAGAATCTTGCAACATGAAACTACTTATTTTCATCCAGCTTAGAAAAAGTTTAGCTATAAAATATTTGACACGCCGAATCTATGGTATGACATTAAAATTTTCTAAATTGTCACTGTGATGAATCAATACTAAATAAAGAAATAAACGCAATGATTTCAAACAGCAAAATCAATGTTTATACCTGGACTGGAGTGAATTTGGGGTGGGGACAATAAGATAAATTAAATTAAAAAAAAAAAACAAAACACAGAAAGAGAAAGATGCAAGCATCAAACTAAGGAAGTGAAGCCTTTTAAAAATAATAAAGGGGCACCTGGGTAAGTCAGTCAGAAAGGATAAGCCCGCAGCCTTCCCCTGCTCGGTGCTCTCTCAAATAAACAAATAAATCTTTAAAAAAGGGGGGGGGCACCTGGGTGGCTCAGTGGGTTAAAGCCTCTGCCTTCAGCTCAGGTCATGATCCCAGGGTCCTGGGATCGAGCCCCGCATCGGGCTCTCTGCTCAGCAGGGAGCCTACTTCCCTTCCTCTCTCTGCCTGCCTCTCTGCCTGCTTATGATCTGTCTGCCAAAAAATAAATAACAATCTTTAAAGAAAAAAAAGAAAATCAATGTCAAGTTGAACTAATAGGAGAAAGTTATTATTATTATTTTTTAATTATCTCTCAAAGAATTACAATTTGAGTAGAGGAAAGAGATAGAAACTGTCAACTCTTTTCTAAAGCATTTGTTATAATGCTTTACAAAATCACAGTAGAAATCTTAATCAGTTGGTTTGAAACTTACACTCCTGTAAACTAAAATACTCCTCCCACAAAGGATGTTCACAAAAACAATCACTAGTAAGAGAAGAGATAGACGATTGAATTTGATGTATTTAATATTCTGCTGAACAACAGACAAATCAACCTGTAGCTGATTCACAATAATGGAAAGGTTTTAAAATACCATAGATACTATATCAGTTTAGTATAAATTACCTAAATTTCTATAATGATTACTTTTAAAACATATGTTTTATTTGTTTATTTGTGAGAAAGAGAGTGCAGGGTCCTGAGCAGGGGGAGGGGCAGAGGGAGATGGGGAGAGAGAGAAATCCCAAGCAGACTCCCTGCTCGGTGTGGAGGCCAAGGTGGCGCTCAATCTCAGGACTCTAGATCATGACCTGAGTGGAAATCAAGAGTCCGATGCTTAATGGACCGAGCTACCCAGGCTCAGAATGATTACTTTTGTAATCATTCTGATTACAAAAATGAATGATTTTTGTGTCTAAAAAATCATTCATTTGGAATGATTACTTTTGTGTCTAAAAGAGAAGACAATCAGATGTTTCCTTAGACAACATAAGTACAGCAAAGTCAGAAATAGTTAACCAGTAAAATTGCCACTTTAGCTAGAAGCATCCCCTTTCTTCTTTAACCTCCCTAAAAGGATCTAGTTATTGTTAAAAAGTAAACCATAGGCCCAAAATGGCATTACTCAGGCCAAGTCACCAAAGGTATCAAGCCCCTATATTGGGCTTCATACCTAACCTACTTGCAGTTTCAACCTCCCTTAGAAATGTAAGTCTTACCTAACCAGTCAGGAATTTTCTGATTAACACCAATGAGGTCATCTGTCACATGGGTCCTCTCCATTCCCCCAAAGATGAGGTAATTCCATCTAACAAGACCCCCTATATTTCCCACAAGGGAAAATGACCTTGACTGAAACCATCCTTTCCTTAATTTTGCTAATACATTACTTCCTCGCCCTACCCTCTGCTATAAAAACCTTCCATATTATACAAATCGGTGGGGTTCCCCTCTACTTGTTAGATGGGACACTGCTTGATTCATGAATCCCTTAATAAAGCTAATTAGATCTTCAAACTTAGTTGAATTTTTCTTCTTTAAAATTTTGAGATCTCTCTTACCATCCCATTCAAAAATCAGTCTTCACCCTTCTCTCCCTTGGTAAATTACGAATTCCCCAAGGTCAGGAAACGGTCTTGCCTTATTTATTCCTCACAGTATGCTGTGGGGGTGGGGTAATCTGAAATTTTAAATAAAGTGGACAGGGTGAGCCTCTTTGAGAAGGTGACGGTGAAGCCGAGACTTAAAGGGGATGAGGACGTTGGCTGTGGTGGCTGTTTGGGAGGGGGAGGTGGGGGGGCACTCTCCAGTCTAATACCTGATGTGTTTGTGGAAAGGCAAAGTGGCCTGTCACGGCTGAAGCCAAGTGTGCTAGAGGAAGAGTCCTAGGGAAGGATGTCGAAAGATGTGAAGAGGCCAAGATCTGGCCCCTTTCTTGTTTCTTATTGAGGCAACGAGTCAGTTCAGACTGGATCAAAAGTCTGAAGTACCTGATTGGCATTTTAAAGGGATTACAGAGCGACTTTTTGAGAAGGAATCAGACTGGTGAGAAGGTCTGACTCACAGTGGAAGAGCAGCCCTCTGGCAACTCTACTGAGTATAAATTTAGGAGGGACATGGAGAGAAGCAGAGAGACCAACTAAAGGGCTGTCGCTAGAAAGTGAAGGCTAGATACCAGGGCCGGAAGCTAGATGGTAGTGGCGAAGGTGGTGAGCACTTGTCCGGTCCTTGATCTTGCAGTATACGCTGGGGGTACCCCTGGGGCTGGGTGTGCAGTGTGAGCAAAAAGAAACAAATAAAAAATGGTGCGGGGCTTGGGGCCTGCTGGAAGGGCAGAGCGGCCCTTCAGTGAGAAGTCTCAGGCGTATCAGAAGTGTAGTTCTGGAATTGAGGCCCTTATTAGAAGTCTAAGAGGATAGGACCAGTCAGCAGTTGACTCTGTGATTCTGGAGTTTAAAAATGGAGACGGGGGGTGCACCTGGGTGGCTCAGTGGGTTAAAGCCTCTGCCTTCGGCTCGGGTCATGGTCGCAGGGTCTTGGGATCGAGCCCCACATCGGGCTCTCTGCTGAGTGGGAAGCCTGCTTCCTCCTCTCTCTCTGCCTGCCTCTCTGCCTACTTGTGATCTCTGTCTGTCAAATAAAAAAAAAAAAATTAAAAAAAAATGGAGACAGAAAATCTGGGAATCATGAGATGCTAAGAGCCACATGGCTGGCTACAGGAGCTCACATAGGGGCAAAGAACAGATAATGCCTATCGTAGATCTAATTACACGTGGGTCCAGAGCAACAATGAGAGGTCACGGCGATGAGAAGGAAGAGGAAGCTAAGAGGGATCAGGGGCCCAGGAAGGAGAGAAACAGGAGGGAGGGGTGCACCCAAGGCAAAGAGAAGAAAGTGTTGCAAGAATGCGGTCAGTGCAAGTTCTGCACACGTTGCCTTCCTAAGTACATTCTGCCTGCCCTTCTTCAGAATGGGACATTCTTTTGATAAGCCCTTTCTGACCAACCCTGCCTTCTTAGATGATGCTCCCCTGTATTGCAGAATCACAGGGGAGGTCTCCATGTCAACACGCAAAAAATGCTGCTGAAAGAATGAAGGAAGTGCTCAATGAACGGCAGAGAAGCGCAGATGACCGGTGAGGACGGCGCGTACAGGGCACAGGCGGCGCCTGGAATGAAGACCGACACGTCAGGGTACCACAGCTTAACGGCGACAGCAGTGAGGTTACTCGGCTCACTCCTCTCCCTCTCCTCCCAGGCTCATCAAGCCCAACTATCCCCTATAATCTCGTTTCCTTCATACATCTTCCTGCGGAGTTAGAAAGCGACAACTAGCAAACAATAAATATCTATTCCAACGGGTGGCTGGATTTCTCATTGTGCACAAACAGACTGGTGTTCTGTTTGAGGAATTAGTCTCATGCAAGTTTGGTTAGTGTGTTTCTCTCTGGACCGGTGGTGGTATTCAATCTGTTTGTTTTCTGTTTCTCAAGTGCCAAAACCAAGCTGTGAGATCCAAATGCGGCTGACTGGCACCCGCGGACGTCTACGGTACAGAAAACTGGGACATCCATGCTGTGTGACTGACTGCTACGTGGAAATACTGATTTGCATTTATTTTGTCTCTTGTCGACATGTGATAATGGTCAGAGCCAGAATTCTTGTATAATGGATCGAGGAGAGGGTGCTAAAAATGATATTTTGTTGTTTCAAATATGGCCCATTTTTCTGACTTTGAATTTATTCCCTAAATGGAAAAATAGAATCCTAGAAGCCTCACTAACATGTTCCAGGTTGAAACCTAACATTTGTTAGTATAGCTAGTCTTGCTAAACTACATCAATTTGTAATGCTTTGACAAAATAAGGTATGTAGTCCTTCAAAGACCAAAACGTAAACTATGCTGACACAGCTAAGGTAATTTACGTGTAAGGTGCTAACAGGGTTTGGATTGGGTCTTCCTCTGGGATACCCATACCATATCCAAATTCATGTGTCAAGGAAAATTTTGGATGAAATTATTTGGAAAAATGACACCGAGTAGATAAAACCTGTGCCACAGTTTTTACTTTTGGAAAACATGTTGGAGAGTAATCCTTCCTCTCTTTTTATTGACATCAGGGAGATGAGAACAGAATTTGCAAGTGTATAATTTCTTGTTACTAATCCATCAGTCTCTATAAACAAGCTAATAAGCTCTTTGCATTTTTTATACCTTTTGTATTGTTATGTCCTAAATATAACTGAAACCTAAATCCCCTTCATGCCCTCCCCTACCCATGGCAGCCAGAGTCATGCCCGAGGACACTGATGCAGCCACATGAGCTGTGTGTCTGACTTTGGAAACCCTATCACCTGGATTTTTCCCTAGAATGGGTTTTCTTGAATGGAGAAAACCCATTACATTATATTAGCGTTTCCTACACCCTTTGCATTACAGGCATTGCTAATCGTGCTCATTAATAGCTGCTTTTCCAAGAGTCAGTTTGGCAGTATTTGATGTCAGACCTGGTTCTTAACCCCACTGCAGTGGTCTTTTGTCCTGGTGTCCTATACTTTGATTTGTTCACATGGTCTCCTTTGGTCATATGAACTAAAAACAGTGGAGACTAAGGGAAATTGTTATAAGTACACTTTTATTTTATAAGTGAACTGCAATTTTATAAACTATGTTGACAATAGAACAAAAACAAAAACAAAAAACAAAAAACAAATAAAAAAAACTATTTGAATCACCCAGGAAGAAGATACGGTTGAACTCCAGAGAATTTTTTAACAAAATTAATAAGAAAGTGGAAAGCCTTTGAAATAAGACTGGCCTGTGGGATTAGGACTTCTTACAGTGATATCCTGACCGTATGCTTAGATATCTTTACTTTATGGCATACATCTTACCTTAACTTCCACGTGTGCCATCAGTACTGCAAAATTGGTTAGGTGATTACAAGAGCAGGTAGTATGTGTCTTATTTGTTGTCAGAAGCCGGCAGCCTTGTGTTGACCAATAACCTGTCATTGTGCGCTTGGAATAGCTCCAAAATGAACAGTTAGGGTTGAAATTCTCCTCGGACTGCTACAGAGGGGAAAAAAAATCAAGAAAGCCAATAACTACTTTATGATCACATACATTAGATAAGCATTTTCTTTACATCTAACACACCTTATACTCTGTTCCAACTTTTGTGGAGATGTACACCACTGTTTTTCAGATTAAATAGGCTTCAGTAAGCCTAGGCAAATTTGAACATATATTGTTGTTTATTTTCCCTAATTAGAGGTGAGTTTGCCTTTTAAAAAATTAATATTATTGGAATACTAGTATCAATGTCTCAGAATGACTTTAACTAATTTCAAAGTAACATACACCATAAAGAATTTTATTACTCTAAACAATTTCTGAAAAGATGGTCTTTAGAAATCTTTGTTCACTTTAAAATACAATCTTTGTACATACCTAAAAATACATTCAAGCACAAAGACATAATTACTTGTGACATCATATGTGAAGCCATGTCCAATTCCACTAAATATGCTGTTAATTCTTTTTAATTATGGAGACACATTTAGAAATCCATCTACAAATATTTTTATCAGAAGCATTTATATATTCAAGAGTTCTTCCCCTCCCTCATCTTAGAAAAGAAAAACCACCACTATCATTTCATAGATAATGAATTGCTAACTGTCAAATAATAGGAAAAATCAAAGGAAAATTAGTTCATGTTCACGCTGTAACAGATACAGACAATGTGGACAACTAAACTTATCATGGCATTTTCTTACCTTAATATGTTTAACAGTGAACACCACAGGATCAGCTAAATAAACCTTATTGCTGAACTCTTTGTTTATTGCTGCTGTAATAACAGGGGAATTGACAATAACAGAATGATTGGTGGACATTGCCTCTGTTCCCAGCTTCACGCTGGCGTTCTCCGTGGACAAATAAGGGCCCAAGTTGTTGTAGAGGACAAAGGCCACTCTGATCTCTCCTGAAAAAGATGTAAATGTGAATTATAAGTTGGGAAGGAACTCTGATTACTTTGTACATTCCACCAAATTTAGATACTTCTAATTAAATTATAATCAAATCCATACAGTATACATTCACAACAAAATTAAGCATTCATTTTAACCAAAGTGCCAAGATATTCATGAGAAAAGGAATGTCATATGATGCTGAAAAACAATCTATCAGTATTTTAAAAAGTGAATGAATCGCTCTGTATTCAAAACTTAAAGACTTAGGGGTGCCTGGGTGGCTCAGTGGGTTAGAGCCTGTCTTCAGCTCAGGTCATGGTCCCAGGGTCCTGGGATCCAGCCCAGCATCGGGCTCTCTGCTCAGCAGGGAGCCTGCTCCCCGCCCCCGCCGTCAGCCTCTCTGGCTACTTATAATCTCTGTCTGTCAAATAAATAAAATCTTAAAAACAAACAAACAAATAAACTTAAAGACTTAAAGACAGATCATAGACCTAAACATAAAAACCAGAACCATAAAACTTATAGAACAAAATAGAGGATCTTTGTGATCTTGGAGTAGGCAATGATGACTTGAATAGGATCCAAAAGACATTAACCATAAAGGAAAGAAAGAAAGGTAAACTACACTTTATCAAAATTTAAAATGTGTCTATCAAAATATTATATCAACAATATTATTTATTATTAATAATATATCATACTTTATATAATATATTATGTATATTATATATTATGATATAAAATATAATATACATATTATATTATTATATTAATTGTTATATTAATTGTTATATATTATATATATAATATATATTGTTATATAATATAACAATTATATTAATTGTTATATTAACAATAATATATATTAGACTCCTGACTATATATAGGGTTTCTCCTAATCAACAAAAAAAATGAATAAATAAGACATGAAAATGGCAAAAGACATAAACACATACTTCAGAAAAAAAGATACATGAAAGGCTAGTAGAAACAGGAAAAATTATCACCATCATTAGTATTTCTGGAAATAAAAATGAAAAAACATACCAAGATACCATCTCATAACCACGAGGATTTCTAAAATCAAAATGACTGGTCACACTAACATTATAAAGATGAGGAACAGCTATAGCTCCTGCACACTACAGGTGGAAATGAGAAGTAGTTCAGCTATTTGGAGAAATGGTGATTTTTTTTCTGTGAAGTTGTACATATCTACCTTTCCTAGATAAGCGAAAATATAAATCTATAAAGAAAAAAAAACTTGTATAAGATGAATAGCAACCTTATAATATCTGCCAAAGGGAAACAAGTAAAAATCTATCAACAGACAAATGAATTACAGCATACGAATATAATGGAATAGACTGTGCCTCAACGAAGAACAACCGATAGAACAAAGAAGAAACTACCATTAGAGCATGATGACAGAATCCCCAAAATACTGTGTTTGGTTAAAGAACACAGACAGAAAAGAGCACATACTATATGATTTCACTTGTGTGAAGTCTAAGAACAGGTAAAATTTGTCTATAGAGATCGTAATGAGAGTAGTTGCATCAGATGGGGAGAGGTGGTAAGAAGACTGGAAACGGGTAACAATTTCCGAGTAATAGAAGAGATTTTTATCTTATTTTAGGTAATATTACATTGGAATGTGCAACTGTCAGATACATCAGGCTACATTCTTAAGGGATATGCATTTTATTTTATGTGAATTTTATTTCAATTGCAGTGAAAACAACCATAACAAGGACTCAAAATCCTTATCTGTTATCGAACACAATTACCATATTCTTCAAAAGTCACTTTCTCCACATATCCTTCCACCTTATTTTTTTCTCTTATTACTATCTCCCACTTGCATTCCTCTGTAAAATTAACCTTCTTTTAACATGGGGAGGAAGGGCAGAGGGAGAGGGAGAAGCAGGCTCTGCTGAGCAGGGAGTCCAATGCGGGGCTCCATCCCTGGTCCTGGGATTATGACCGGAGCTGAAGGCAGATGCTTAAACGATTGAGCCACGCAGGTGACATGTTTTTGATCATATCATTTTCTTTCTTAAAATACATCAAGCCCAGGGTGCCTGGGTGGCTCAGTAGGTTAAAGCTTCTGCCTTCCGCTCAGGTCATGATCCCAGGGTCCTGGGATCAAGCCCCACATCGGGCTCTCTGCTCAGCAGAGAGCCTGCTTCCTCCTCTCTCTCTCTGCCTGCCTCTCTGCCTACTTGTGATATCTTTCTGTCAAATAAATAAATAAAATCTTTAAAAAAGTAAAATAAAAAAAATAAAATACATCAAGCCCTATGTCTTACTTCCAGTATGAGTTCATAGAGGCTCTGTCCTGATAGCTGCTGTCCAGATAGGCACTGTCCTGACTATCACAGAAGTCTCAATCCTTATCCCTGAATCTTAGGAGTCAAGTGGAAATAAGAACAAGGAAATTTTAATAGATTTCTTTTGAGGAGGGGAGGGGGCTGTCCAACATCGAAACTGTGCTCCCCTGTTTGGAAAATTCCCAATTATTGGGGATTTATAGACACAAAATGGATGCACACTGGCTTTCCCAGCCCGTTTTGCAAAGAGGTTGCTCTGGACACCAGACCTCAATGCCTCCCATCATCTGCACTCGTCTCTGACTTCAGATGAGGAGCTGGTGACACGAGGAAGCGGGCGGTGATGCAGCAGCACCGGCTTTCACTTACGCCTCACTCGTGGCAGCCGTGACATCGCCAGCAATGATGCCATGTGATGCTATGGGCTGCTGTCAGCCTCTAAGCTCTTGCTGGTTTTCTGGGCCCAGTTCTCCAGCCTGCTCATTGATCCTATGAGATACCCATATCCTTTCAGTAATTTAGCAACGAGATTATAAGAGCTACATAAAGGAAAGGGCCATTTTAAAATTTCCAATCCACATGTGTTAACATGTACTCAGGAAAGAGCAGTAATTCACTAAATATTTCTTGTCTGTTACAACACAGCATTTAAGTTTAGTGCTTTTCTCTAGATTTAATATGAAAATACTAAGTTTTGGAAGGTTACACTTCAGAAGAACATCTTTCTCTCCCCTCCCCCTTTGACAGTAACAACGTTTATTTTAACTGGTTGATAGCCAGTTGATAATTCCTACCAATTTCTACCTATAGGACAGTGTCATGTTGATATCCCCACCTTGTTTTATCAATGCATTTGGTCATGTATAATTGTTACAGATTCTGCACTCCAAAATTAATGTTTAAATGTGACCTAACACACACACACACACACACACTACTTTAGAAAATAAAATAAATGAGTATAAAACAAAATATGACTAATATAACCATATTTTGATTGCCAATAGCTTTATATCTACTAGTTCATACACTTATTTGAGAAATTCTTAGAGAGTTTGTCCATGTGCCAGGCACAAGTGTTACATATAACAGATGACAAGTAAGAAGAGATCCCTGTTCTCATGAGCTTACCACTTAGAAAGAAAGTCGGATAATAAGCAGGCAACTTAATAATAATAATAATAATATTTCATATGATGTTAAGTGAATAATCACCATGAGGAAGCATTAGTATAAAGTGGCTAATGGGAAAAAAGCAATTAGAAAAGAATGGTGTACCTTCAGGGAGACAGAGAAAAACTTCCCTTCTTAAAGAGGTAACATTTATGCTGAACAGTAAATGATAGAGAAGCTTCTATGTAAAGAAATGTAAAAATTACATCCCAGGAAGAAAACAAAATGCAGAAATCTGACACAGAAACACTCTTGGTGTTTTCAAGACTAGATCAGAGAGAATCCTTGTGCACTGTTGGTAGGAATGTAAACTGGTACACCACTGTGGAAAACACTGTGGAGGTGCCCCCCAAAATTAAAGATAAAACTACCATATGATCCAGTAATTCCACTTCTGGGTTTTTATCTGAAGGAAACACACTAATTCAAAAAGATCTCTGTACCCCATGTTCATTGTAGCATTATTCAGAAGAAACAACCTTAGTGTCCACTGATAAGTGAATGGATGAAAACAATGGAATATTACTCAGCCATTAACAAAGAATGATATCTTATTATTTATGATAACAGGAATGGACCTTGAGGGCATTATGCTAAGTGAAGTATGTCAAAAAGAAAGATAAGTATTATATATTCTCACTTATATATGGAATCTTAAAAAAAATAAATAAATAAACTAAATTCATAGATACAGAGAACAGACTGGTGGCTGCCTTTGGCAGGGGGTGGTGGATAGGCAAAATGGGTGAAAAAGCTCAATAAGTGCAATCTTCCAGTTATAAATAAATGTCATGGGGATGTAATATATGGCATAGTGACTATAAGTTAAAAATACTGTATTATGTGTTTTGAAAGTTGTTGAGGAGTTCAATCTTAAAAGGTCTCATCACAAGAAAAAAATAAAACTGTATGTGGTGATAAGTGTGAACTAGACTTACTGTGGTGATGATTTTATAATATATACAAATATCGAATCATTATATTGTATTCCTGAAACTAATATAAAGTCCCATGTCACTTCTAGCTCAATAAAAAAGAAAAAGGATCAAGACTAGACTGAGTCACAGAGAGCAGGTTAAAGACAGACAGGAAGTCGGGCAGATGAGGCAGGAAAGAAGTGGACAAGCACTTGGTAGCCTAGTGAAATCCTCTGATTTTATTCTGAATGCAACCGGAAGCAAACTGGTCAGATTTACATTTCCAGAAGATCCTTGTCAACAGGATATTCTGTCGGGAGGCAGGAAGAGTGGAGAGAGGGAAGCCAGCTGGAAAGCTAATGCAGAAATCTGATTTTGCTTTGTAGAAAATCTTATTATAGCCTCAAAATTCATATAGTCAAATTAGCAATATAATGACTTAGGAGGTCACTTATATGATTTCCAACCTTAAAAGAATTCTGTTCTGTTGACAACAGCCACAATTTGTTTTGTCTTGGTATTATTCAACAGGCTTTTCTTTTTTTAAAACTATGCACCCTGGGGCGCCTGGGTGGCTCAGTGGGTTGGGCCGCTGCCTTCCGCTCAGGTCATGATCTCAGGGTCCTGGGATAGAGCCCTGCATCGGGCTCTCTGCTCAGCGGGGAGCCTGCTTCCTCCTCTCTCTCTGCCTGCCTCTCTGCCTACTTGTGATCCCTCTCTCTCTGTCAAATGAATAAATAAAACTATGCACCCTGCACCATGAGTTGGTTGCTACAGCCTGAGGTCATCTTCCCATCATCTAAAAGGTCAAAGGTCTCATTTAGTTGGCAAAAAGTATGTTTTTAAAAATTTAATACTAGGGACACCTGGGTGGCTCAGTCGGTTAAGTGTTTGCCTTTAGTTCAGGTCGTGATCCTAGGGTCCTGGGATGGAGTCCCACCTCGGGCTCCTTATTCAATAGAGAACCTGGTTCTCCCTCTGCCTGCTGCCCCCCTGCTTGTGCTCGCTCTCTCTCTCTCTCTCTCTCTCTCTGACAAATAAATAAATAAACTCTTTAAAGAAAATTAATACAGTAACAACTTGAGACATATGTTCTCTATGATTTTATTTAATTCTCATTATATTCAGTGAATTTAATCTAGTATCAAACTGACCTATATTGACCAGTACCTTTCCCCCAACTCACCTTCTCACATTTTAAATTTTCTGTATGCTTTTCAAAAGAAACTATAGAAACACTTTCAAAACTAGTGAATAAGGAAAACAATACAACTTTAAAATGAGAAATAAAATTTCCATTAAAAGTTTTAGAAACTAAATCTGTCAACTCAGAAAGAGTTACTCCTTTCAAGAAAAAAAGTCAGATATCTGGATGTTGTTGTTCATTAATTCCTCTCAGATTCAAGTTTCTGACATTGTACTGCAACTGAAAATGCACAGAACAATTTCCAAATCTGAGAATTTTGTAGAGCAAATACATTGCAATGTTTTGGGGGCAAGATAGGAAAGAGGAGGAAGAGAAGAGATAGAATAGTTGAGTGAGAGTAAGAGAGCTTTTGGATAGCAGATCTAAACCCCCAAGCCAAGAAACAAAGCGCTGATGACGAGTTCCATCTCACAATGCTTAACAAATAAACTCTAACCTACCGTTTCGACCATTTTGTTTTAAAGTATTTGCGGAGAGCTGGATAGTGCTTCCGTGACCCATGTTTTCCGGAAATTTTAGGTCTTCTAAGTTTCCTTCCGTGCTCAGTCTTGCAACTTCCAACTCTGTTAATGGCAAAGAGTTATCAGTACTCATTGAGAAATACACCAAAGCTAAGATGATTTCCCAAATTACTGAAATATCTCTGAAATCAAAATACTGGAATTAATATTCTACTAATTTATAGTAGTCAAAATGAATAGTAGTTCAATGTTCCATTTCAAAAGTATTTCTTTAGTACTTTATTCTTAAAAATAAAACAAAAACTTTTAAATAGGTAAATAAGAACACAAATATATCAATTATAAAGCCTAAAATTTAAAATCAAGCTTAAATCCTTATGTTTTGTCAACTTTGTCACTATATCTTCAAAGTATTGTTACTATATCTTCAAAATGTTATCTTTCTTTTGTGAATTAAGTAAAAGTCTCTTTATACTCTAGAACTGCACTATTGTATCAATATTGATCGATCTTTAAATCTAATAAGTTTGAAACAACTTTATCAAATCTTCTGAAATAAAACTGTCAGCTACATCCTTATGCACAATAAAAATAGATTTATACTCCTTATGAGCCAATAACACAATTACAAAAAAAACACTGTTTTATCACCTTCACTGAAATGAGTGATTTTTTATAATACATAATTCAGAGATATTCTTATCATAACTGATGTGACCCACAGGCACTGTTAGGAGGATAAATTTTAAATAGTACAATGCAGACATCGATACACATGGACATAAAAAACTAATTAGCTAACTAAAGGACCTAACTGTGAGTGATCTCAGGCTAATATATCCAATATTGGGATATCCTAAGAAGGATACCACACATGTTTATGAGGAATGACTTTTAAGCCAATGGCAGGTGATATACTTCTAATTATAGAAAAAAGAAAACCACTTAACTCCACTGAAATAAAAGTCACTCATAATACCCACACTACCACAGAAATTTTTTTTCTTTCTCTCCTCTGCTGTCCAAGGGTCTCCGGTCCTTCTGTGTAACAAAGGCCACTTACGAATATTGTCTGTGTTCTCCCTGACAATGTCAGTCTTCAAAAGGTTATCGGCCAGGACAAAAGCACTTTCCTCCACAGTGTCAAGCAACATGGTCGCTGCCCGTAGCTGATCGCTTGTAGTCAGGTCTCTCCATGCATTTGAGGCTTGTGGCTGGAGAAGGTTGTTAACTGTCTCGACCATCGCCTACAAGAGGATGAACAAAATGACAGAGGTCTCTAGTGAACTCACAGAGCTGTCAGAAATCCAGGTGTACATGTTGCTCAGCAAGCAAGGATCAGCGGTGTGCATGAGTTCAGTATTGTCCTAGCCTCCCCTGTGACTTGCTGCAGCAGAAGCATTCATTATTATGTTCTGTTAAAGCCCTAGCTGAGACTGCAAGGCAAGAGAAAAACCAGCTTTTGTTTTGAAGGACAACAAATAGATCCATGCTTGCTTCTTAGAATCAATAGCAAAGGCTTCAATAAGACTATAATCACATAATTAAATTATTTGGCTGTGGAACTGCTGGCAAGTCATTTAAGCCAACACTTTTATCATATCACCCACAAAAAAATCATTTTTTTCCCCTACATATCACCATAAAACTAAATGCTGAATGTAGCAGAGGTTAAAGGGATGACAACAGACAGGACAATACAAGAATTTGTTGCCTATAAGTTGAGGACTCACTGAACAAGCCAACTTTTTTTTCTTAGCCAGCTGGGAAAATGCAAGAATGGGAAAAATATCAAAGCATACATACTCCCAGGGGCTTGGGATATGTTATGTGTGAAGAAAAACTTTCTTCATGCTGTTTAGTATTAGGGAAGGGAATAAACAGCTGGAACTTGCTACCTGTGGCCCTCAGGTGTTTTCCTTTAAAAAAAATCAGCAGTAGGTACACATAGAGATAAAAAGCCACAGTTCTCATTGCTTCCTCCAAAAGAATCATCTCCCTCGTTACAATTTATATATTTCCTGTGGTTAGGTTTATGCTCTAGGTTACAAAGGAAAACAAAACAAAACAAAAAAACGGTTCTCCCAATAAGGTCTTCTCAAGGTTTTATTCAAATACAGAATTGCAAAATATATAACACCTGCAGTTTGAAAGTGATCATCCCTGAATCCAATGATTATGAAATATACATCCAATCGAGAAAAAATTTGAATAAACAGCCAACACAGGCAATTTCTAGGCAGCGCATGGGTGTTTTAGAACAAGCCTCGTCTTATTGACACATTGGCAGAAGGATTAGGAGAGATTGAAGAAATACCCATTGCACTGCCGTGTTTTCTTCTGGCTGGTGTTTTCATAGTAACCGACTCACAACTGTTAAAAATTCAGCTTCATAATGAAACACCTTGGCTGCCAATTAACACCAGCTTCAAAAACTAATTTGCCTTTTGATAAGAGTTGTTTTTTCTTGATATTTTTCCCAGCTACTCCAAGTTCTGGCCAAAAATCAACATCATTGGACTTTCATGTAAACTAGTCTTACTTGCAACTTGAGTACTTTGCATCATTTAAAAACAAACAACAAACAAAAAAACACCAAAAAAAAAAAAATTCTCATGAGTTTAATAACTGGGCGTTTTCACATAGTGTGCTTAGTTCTGCCATGTGTTCTGAGTTTAAAGCATGACCTAGAAGCCAGACAAAAGCATTGCCATTCACAACAAAATGATTTGCTTTCCAGGAAGTTCTCTATAGTGATAATGCCAAGAGGATATGCCAAAAAGGAGGTGCCACATAGGAAACAAATGAACAAAAACAAGTTTAGGTATTTTCAGAAGCCAAAGAACATCGACCTCCAGGGTGCAAAGAAGTATTCTTTCTGTGATTAGATGATGCTCTGAATTCATTAGAAATGCTCTGAAAATCCCATACACAACAGAAATTATGCCTGTTCTTTAAGGAGCAGCCATTGTAAGATTACTGAAGAATCTTACACGGAGGAAGTCTTATCTCAGGGAAAATTTTATTGGGGATAATGCAACATTGTTGCTCTGCCCTTTATTGTTTTCAACTTTTTTTTTTTTTTAATTTAAGAAATGCAAAAGGAAGAAGAAAGGAAAAAAAAAACACAAGAAAAATAAACAACTGGGGTTCCTGGGTGGCTCAGTTGGTTAAGCAACTGCCTTGGCCTCAGGTCATGATCCTGGAGTTCCAGGATAGAGTTCCACATCAGGCTTCCTGCTGGGCAGGGAGTCTGCTTCTCCCTCTGACCCT
The DNA here is from genome assembly GCF_022355385.1 of Mustela nigripes. NCBI lineage: Eukaryota > Metazoa > Chordata > Mammalia > Carnivora > Mustelidae > Mustela > Mustela nigripes. Next base: position 252,470,655 of record NC_081557.1, on the reverse strand, counting down.
CCCCCTTCTCATGCTCCCTCTTTCTCTCATTTTCTCTCTCTCTCTTTCAAATAAATAAAATCTGAAAAAAAAAAAAAAGAAAGAAAGAAAGAAAAAGAAAAAGAAATAACTATGGTCAACTCTGAGAATGTTCTAAATAGCCACCTGTTTACAATAGACTGCATTAGGTAAAATACCATGCTTGAATTGCCAATCAAAGGAACCCCAATTATCTTAGTTTTGCCTACAAAAATGTATGTAGTACAATATTTTCATAGTTATAAATTTTAAGTACATTTATGACAATTCTTTCTTCCCAAATAAATCAGGATCTTTAAAGAAGTTTTTTATTAAAGCCCAAAAGATTTCAAAGTTTATTATAGAAATGATAGACATAATATTTGGTCCTAAAACCTTAGATAGGTTAGGCACAAATCTAATATTTATTTATTCTTCTTTAAAAAGCACATGTTGTGGGGCACCTGGATGGCTCAGTCGTTGAGCATCTGCCTTCAGCTCAGGTCATAATCCCAGGGTCCAGGGATCAAGCCCTACAACAGGCTCCCTGCCCATTGGGGGAGGCTACTTCTCCCTCCCCCTCTGCCCTGCTCCCCCTACTTGTGTGCTCTCTTTGTGTCAAATAACTAGATAAAATCTTAAAAAAAAGAAAAAAAAGCATTTAGTGTGATTGCTTAAATATCAACATAAGGAAATTTTAACACATGGAATTCTGTCGTGCAAAAACCAGAATATGGAATTGGGAAACCCATCTGCTGAGCTTGTACCTGGACTGTGCCACTTAACTAGCTGTATGATGTTGTGCAAGTTACTTCACTTGTCTGCAGTTGATACACAAATCAGAGAGGATAGGACAACCATTTTGTACTACATGGCGATACAGATGCATTTATGTGGGCTGGCTCATAACACATGTTCAAGGTGTAACCTTACATGGACTTTCATTGGATATCTAAGTCCAGCTTAGGCGGAAGAGAGAGCTTCACTGACAGAAGCATAGCTTATACCTGATATTTACAAAATATCTGCTCTGAAGTGAGATCCCAAAGGATTAACTTCTAATGTAACCTTCATGAATCAACCTGTTTCACAACTTAACTACTAAAGACTCTATCACCTGAAGCTTTGAGGAAAAGGACAGGATGGGAACACGTGAATTAAATCATTCATAATGTGTATTTCAGAAGTTTGAACAGCACGGTTAAGTCAGTCTAATAGCATTAATGCAGTTTGTTTAAACTTTCCAGTGTTTGTTGACATGCCCCTGTTACCAGTTTAATGAAGGCCAATTACTCACACCCTTCAGTGACAGACGACTGTGTTTTGTTTGCCTTGTACATTTTTGCATTTGTAAGTTTACCCACAAATGATGACACTGTATCATCATATGTATGATATGTGTGGTTTTGTTTTTGTTTTGTCAAACTAGTTATTTGCATTGCTTTCATTAGTCCAACAACATCTCTTTAAAAACAGGTTGATTTTCATTTTATTTGGTTACAAGGACATTAGCTTAACTATGCTTAGAACCAAAGCTGAACAGGGAATGTACAATGAATTTGATTAAAGTGAGGTATGGAGACGTCACGTAGTGTCCAACAGCTCTCACTGACTTCTCTTTTTCTGCTATAAATAATTTTCTGATCTAAAATTTACATAATAAAGTTGAAAGAAAATACACTTGACCCAGCATTTATCATAAAGAAAGGACTTGATCCACGAGAACAAAAAAAAAAAAAGAAAAGAAAAAAAAAATCATCTAATGGTTTTGATGTGTACAGACTGAACTAATCTAAAATTTCGAAAATAAATTTAATCAACAATGTCCTTGTCAGAAACTAAATGTTAACTCACTTTATTTTCTTTTCCAAATCACTAGAAACTGAATAGGAGATGGCACTGGAAATCTGCATTCTAGTTGGCACTAAATTTCAGTGTGTCTTTGGACATATTTATGTTTTTAAACCAATCAACAAAGTGGGAGCTACATGAGAAAATAAGGTTCATTATGTTTCAAATTGAGAGAGTTAGGGGTTTTCTGCTATTACATATCACTCTTCTCATTATATAGTTTATGGCTGGACTTTAAAGTGACTTTTGACTGTTTCTAAAAATCAAATATAAGTTAGAAAGTGTAAAATTCACTTAGATTCCTACCATGATCATGAGCATACCATATCCTTCTGGACATATATTTGCAGGACACAACATTACTGGATCTTCTTATCATAAAACTCAGATCTGGGGCAAATTCATTTGACTAGTTTTACTTGTAGCATTTAATTATAGAATGTTTGTTAAAGGATGTTACAAAGTGTATTCTCATACTATTTCAAAAGGGAGGATTTACTTATTTGCTGACTACTGTGAAAATTTGGGGGATGGGGGGACCAGCTATATATCTCTCTAGGAACAACTGTTGTCTTTATTCCAAGAGGATGTGCTTGTGAAATATCCAGAATCAGCAATGAGAGTCCTATCAATGGCACTTCTGACCCAGGTGAGCAGTAAATCTTAAACTAAGTAAGCCAAGTCATCTGGAGAACTTAGTTATCTCTCTTTCCTCACTCGAAAACCTCCAAGCTAAAGACTCAAATAGAATGAATGCTTGTGAAAAGATGTGTAACGTTAAGGACTACAAGGGGTGGCTCAGTTGGTTAAGTGTGTCTTGGGCTCAGGTCATGGTATCAAGGTTTTGGGATTGAGTCCCGTTTGACAATGGGCTCCTTGCTCACCAGGGAGCCTGCTTCTCCCATTCCCTCTGTCTGTTCCCCCTGCTTGTGCTCTCTGTCAAATAAATTAATTAATTAAAAAAAAAAAAGATATGTAACTTTACCGCCATTGCATTTTTCTGAAAATGGGCTAATCATAAGCTCATCCAGGTTTTAGCTCAGGTACAAAGAAGTCTTCAATTATCAGTAAAGCTAAGGAGAATTACCCCACCCTTAAATCTGTTAACTGTTCTGTTTTCTTTGTATCATGAGTCATTATCTAAAGTATCTGAAATATATATTTATCTACATGGCTATTTCAGAACTCTCACTCAAGAAAAGGTAAGCTTCATGAGGGCGGCAACTCTGTGTCATTTATAAGTGCCCCAAACTCTGCCCAACACATCCTAAGTGTTCAATGAACGACTGCTTTCTAATGAAGAGTCATACTTCAGTGAGTCCTCTTCATTTTCATACCAGTAGGAAAAAAAATTTTTTTTCTGAAATTCTTGGTTTTATGAGAGCAAAGAATATGTAAGTACAAATGGGAAAACAAATCAAAACAAAAAACAAAAACAAAAAAACTCCAAAAAACCTAGTAACTGGTCAATATTATCTGAATCTTTATCATTTAGAGATTCAGTGCCATAATGGGTTCCCATTTTAGTACTTAGTCACCTTGAATAGAACTATCCATACTCATGGTCTGGCTTTCTAACGAGATTATGATGTTCTGAGGGGGAAGATCATGTTCACTGGTGTTTTCCGAGGGTAAATTTTAGTGCCTTTGAGACATTTCAGACACTCAAAAAATGCTCAGTAAGCAAAGATAACCTACTTTTACTAACAAATCATTAATGATCTTATATGTAATAAGAAAATGAAAACACCTTTGAGTTTGACAGCTTTTTGCCCTGTCTCCCAAGAGGGCCTCTAAGAGAATGAAGTGCTCAGATATCACAGGGTTTAAAGGGAAGACAGGCTGAATGAGAGGGAATTAAGAAGACAATCAGAGTTCAAAAGGAGAAAAGCAGAACCACAGGCTATTGTAGTAAATGCAAACCACAAGGCATAACAACAATATATTCTACAAAAAGCTTTCCAAAATGTTTTTAAGTGTACCAAAGCTCACTTTCAATGTAATTCAATGAGGTCCTATTAAGTATGTATGATATGCAAAAAACTAGGGAAGTCACTGTTGGAGGAGGTTAGGAAAGAGAGGAAAACATAGAGTCAGCTTTCAATGGGTCTACACTCCGAGGCAGAAGGTAAGCACAAAATAGAGCTAAGGACTCACAGCATATGGGACAAAAAGTAAAGAGGAAGGAAGATCAAGAAAAGATCCCAGAAGGTGCTTGATTTTGAGTTAGACACTAAAAGATGAATAGACTTGGCTCGATTATGATGAGGAGACTTGAGACTAAAGGGCATAGTAAGCAAGTTAATGACTAAAACAAAACAAAGCCGGTACTAAGGTGAAGAATGTTCTGGGTTTGGGATGAGGAGAGTGTGTGGTGCATGGAAAAAGAATATTAAAAGATGGGATAGTGGGAAAAATGGTAAGGAGCAGTTAGATCTTCAGGATGATAGAAGTTTGGGCTTTACTGCATAGAAAATATTCAGCCAGTAAATATTTTTAAACAAAGAAATTATATATTTAGATACGTTTAGAGTAGGAGTGTGAAGATGCCCCCCCCCAAACAAAACAGAATGGAAAGTGAATCCTATATTAAGCTCATTCAGTATTTTTTAAAAGTTCTTTTGTGTTACAATAAAGCAGATATTTATAAATACGCAAATTATCATTAGGCAGCCCATTAGAAAGTTAAGAGCAATTATTTCCTCTTAGTAGATGAATTCATGGTAATAAATTGCTAACATTCTTTTGGAAAACTCTCCAGTGATATAAAATTTTATTTTACTCTTTACTTCTACATCATTTTTTTTTTATGTGTTCTCCCGAATGCAATATTTCTTCATCAATACATGCTGTAATCAGTATGCTGAACATGGCTATTCAATTCTTACATATTATATATGCAATTATGTTTAAATATTTTTTCTTCGTGTGTAAACCTCAAGATATGCAAAGAGAAGTAAGTCTTCTGTTCTCTGCTCCCATTCCCTGCTTTCTGATTATATATATGTGTATGCATGTGTGTGTGTGTGTGTGTGTGTGTGTGTAATATTATATAACACATAATTACATATATAGTAGCTATTAATTTATAATTTGAAAAAATAAAGCTTTAATTCTTCATTTTTGACTTCTTGATATGAAGATTATCAGTTGAGAATAAAAGAAAATGGAGTGAAAGTTTAAAATCATTACCGAATAGGGCACATTGTACTCTAATCTACGCTTATATATTGATTCAAATGAAAATTTTAAAGGTCAAATGTTAGAGGAGTCTTCAAAACAGTTTTGAACTTGCAGGTTTTTTATTAGAAGTCAAGTTGAGTGACTGATATTTACACATCTGATCAATAACCCAAGGTTCTTTCTATAATCACTGTCATTTAATATTACTAAACATATAAAAACTACTAATCTCTGAACTCCCTTTTCTATTACAGTGAAGTGTTGGCATTTTCAAATCTTAATTAAAAGTAGATTATATAACACAACTGACCTTAATATAGTGATAAGAGCCTTTAACAGTAGAACAAGATGAACCTGAAATTTCACAGAAAAGATTCTGCCTCTTTAAGAGATCCCTTGTTGCTTAAAAATGTACTGCTTTTAGCAAACTGTAATTTATTGTACTATTTTAAAAATCTCATTTAGGATTAAATGATTGAATGCTGTCAAATAAATCTATATTGTGTTACAGGAATTAAATAGAGCTATAAACTTGACTCAAACTTCTGGCTAACTCAATATTTATTCAACAAATATTAACGAAGTACTTTCAACTGGGATGCTGCGAGAAAGACAGATGTTCTCCGTCCTTAAGAGTAATGACAATATAGCGACGCCAGACTATGAAGCAAGTAGAAACATGGCAAGCGTTCTAATAGTGGAAACACAGTGTTCAAAGCGCTGTATCGAAGAGGCTCCATGAAGTAGAATTCCAAGCTTGAATTCAACATTGGCCAAAGAGGCAAAAGGTAAGGCATGTGCATATAGATGTGGACGGGAAACAGAACAAACACCTCCCAGGAACTGAAAAGGATTCCTATGGCAGGCAGAGCAGAGTGGCAAGATAGTGAGTGAAGACTAGTTTCCAAAGAAGTTTGCAAACCATGTTTGATATGTACGATTCTTCTTAAAAACCATAAGAAGTCACTGAAACACTTAAAGAAGAGGAGTGATATACATTGCAATGGTTAATATGCATGGAATACCGGAGCCCAATAACTGGGTGGTGCAGTCAGTTAAGCACCCGACTCTTGGTTCGGGCTCAGGTCATGACCTCAGGGTTGTGAGATCGAGCCCCACAGCAGGCTCTGCACTGAGATGGAGTCTGCTTAAGATTCTCTCTTCCTTTCCCTCTGCCCCTCCTGCTCGTGCTCCCTCTCTCTCAAATAAATAAATAAATAAACATTTAAAAATATATGGATTGAGTATGTTCTCAACTCTCATCTAAATGCTTTATTCGTCAACTCCTTTAATTTTGACAATAACTAAATGAGGTGGAAATGAATATCCTCATCTTGCAGGGGAAAATCTAAGGAAAAGTGAAGTAACTTGCTAAAGGTTAATTAACTAACTTAGGGCAGAACCAGGATTCAAATCTGTACAGACTCTGGGGATGAAGAAAAGTTGGGATTCCAAGGGCAATTTTAAAAATTTGTTGATTAATTAAAGTCAGTTGGTAAGGAAAATAAATGCAGAATTTGAGTGCCGGCAACGAGGTGGCACTCATTTAAATTGGAAATAAAGAGAAGCAAATTTTTGTTCATTAAAAGATAGAGGGTGCCTATTTTGAGTGCAAGGTACTTGAATGGAGTCAATTTAAAAGGTCTACAGAAGGCTGGTAAGGAAAGAAAAACCTTCCCTCTACTCTACCCGCTTAGGGTATATACTGATTTAATGCCAGGACCTGAGAATTAAACCATAAGATAGACAGAAAAAAAAGCATTACACTTTTAATTAATATTTTTATGTGCATATAGGAACTTATAGAGGAAAAACGAAGGCTTGAAGCAGTTAGGACTGCAAGCTTATATAATTTTTTTTAAAGATTTCATTTATTTATTTGACAGACAGAGATCACAAGTAGGCAGAGAGGCAGGCAGAGAGAGAGGAGGAAGCAGGCTCCCTGCTGAACAGAGAGCCTGATGCAGGGATCAATCCCAGGACCCTGGAATCTTGACCTGAGCTGAAGGCAGAGGCTTTAACCCACGGAGCACCCCTTGAAATAACCTTTTTAACAACATGATTGCCCAAGACCATAACTAACAGAATCATCAAAAGAGAATTTTAATTGGTAGTTAGGGTTCAAAAGTAAGCCTATACGGTTTTAAATCTATGGTAGGTTATTATATCAAAACTGGATGAAGATATCAATATGTACCATCACATGAGAAAAAGAAGTATTTTTGGTTGTCTCTAAAAATGTTAGCTGCCCAATAACACTCCCTGACTTAGACACAGAATCACTGGACACTGCCCACCTATGCATCTTCTGGAACATTCTTAAAAGAGATGAATCTTTTAGTTACTTGTCCTTCTCCTTCTTCAGTGTAGAGATTAGCATGAAGAGATGACTGGAGCCTAAGCCACTGTCTCATGTTGAGGATGGAAGTCCTCATGTTAAAGATAATAGAATAGAAAAAAAGAGGAAGCCTTGGTTTCTGAAGTGGAATTTTCATGCTAATCCTGGACTAACTACATTGTCTGCATTTCTTTTTCATGCATGTGAATAAAGCCCTGGTTTTCTTAAGCTACCTAGTTAAGTTTTTGTTACTACTAGCTGTATAAAATTCGTACATTAGATAAAGGAAAATATGAAAATTATAACTCTGTTGGGAGCAGTACTAAAAAAATCATTTGTTTGGTTCCAAGTCATCAGGCAACTGCTTTGCTGCAAATTACACCTTAAAACTTTCATTTCTTTTCTGACCTGCACCAGAAAAGGTAATGATAACTTCAGAAAGTAGGATTTTAAATCCGCAATGCTATTTTTAATATCTTTTTCCTTCTGGTTTGCTTATGTGATCATAAAGATACTAAAGAAACAACAAAGTAAATTGATGTGTATTCTTTCTGTGTTTGCACAGATATAATATCCATTTATATTCCATGTACACAAAAACCTTTCTGCGGGTAAACCCTTCAGAAAGCAAGGAAGCATTAGAAATAATTTTAAATTAACAATTTTAAAGTTAGGTAATGACCCAGGCTCTGATTAAAAAATAACAAGCGAGAATGCAGCTTGGTGAAGGGAAGTGAGAGAATATTTTTGCTTTAGATGAAAATATTTTATTTAAAAACAGAAGGTTTTTTTTTTTTTTTTTAACCCTCATAAGAATCACTTCCTGAAGCATTCATAAACCATGTATATACAAAGAACGGCTGGAACATTTTGTTTATTTATAGGAAACGTGCAAAATGGAAGAGTCGGAAATGACTCTGGAAAGCAGCCCTCACCGCTTGACCTGACACAGTCACCACAGGAATTCTGAGAGATTCCCAGAATGATGTTCTTTGCACGTCAGAGTAGGATCTCCATCATCAACATCTGCCATCATCCTGTAGAGGTTTTTTAATTATTAGGGTTCTAATAGGGAACTGACCTGTCCAAGTTAAATGATGACCTGTATAAGTCACCCTGCATATGTGATATACAGTTTTACTGTCTTTTGATTCAATGATGGCTTTATAACAGCATTTCAGGACTACAACTTACCGGACGGGATTCTTAGGACTTCTTTATGTAAAGAAAGCTACTCTGGTTTGGTAGATGGAAGTCACTTTCTTTGATCTCAATGTCTTTTAGCAATAGGTTCGGGGCACCCGAAACACGCAGGGTGCAGATTTATATTTTCTCTCTTACTGACACAAATCAAGTGCAGATTTATCAAGCTGTGAAATATATTAAGTTCACAGGGTTTTAACAAAGGGTTACCAAACCTCAAGAACCTGCTGTGATTCAAACTACTTTCAGATGTCCTTTTAATTATATTAAATGAAAGTTTGGGTTGGCTTTGATGCTTATGGGCAAACATCGAAATCTCTTGAAAGTACTCCCTGTTGCTGTAGTTAATATACTACATTGTATGCACACCACTACCCAATTTATTCTAGCCACTTTAACAAGGATATCCAGCCTGACAGGCCACACAGAATAGTATCACAAGTCAGGCAAAGCACAAATCATTAGAGGACTCCGAAAGTTGTTTGACAAGCACCACGGAGCTCTTTGTCACACAGCCAATTAAGTGACCAAACAAGGAACTTGAAAATACTCATTAATTTCTTCCTCGCAGTATAAATGGAGGTTAGAATCCTTCTTGTCTTACGCACCAAAGGCAGACAAGTAAAACGGGCATAATTCAATTTGCGCTTTGTCCAAGGTGCCAGGAGGAACTTGGGTTCACAGAAAGTCTGCATGAAAGGCCCAAAAATGAAAGGAAGAGGTAAACTGTTTTGACAGTGCGTGCCGTAATCTAGCTATGTGCGCTCTGGGATTCTTTTTTAAATTAAATTTAAAATTAAATTAAAATTTTTTAAATTAAGCAAAAGTTGACATTCCTTCTCATCATTGAAAAGCTGCTTCCGCATCTCTGAGCAGAGCCAATTGCCCTCTGAATGCACGTCTTCCTCGTCTGTGAAACAGGACCCTCGGCGGACCCTCGAAGGCCAGGCTCGGCAGGTCTGCCTTGCTCCTGTAGGCCGCTCTTTGGCTTTTCCTTGCTTTCTCTTCTCCCTGACCCCTTCGAGTGGGATCGTGTCCTGGGGCTCAGGCCTAGATTCTTTTCTCTCCTTTCCCTACGTGCATTCCCCTGTCATCAAGCACATAGGCTGCCAATGCCACTGGGAGTCCACGGTTGCCAAACGACTCTTTCTAGCCTGACCTCTGAGCTGAACTTCATGCTTGTACATCTGACCGCACACGTAACATCTGCATTGCCCGAGGATAGGGATCTCAAAGCGGACATGGCCCAGAGTTGAAGCTCTTGGTGTGCGTGTCCCAACTTGGTCAGAGACAGACCACCCCAATTGTGACTTCATCCTTCTGGTTGCTCCTGTGATACATTTTCTGTCCTGTTTGACTCCCCTTCCTCTGACATGTCACATGGAACCTCTAGCAAGTCCTGTTTGTTACACTTACCAGAAAAAATAAAAAATAAATAAATAAATTCCCGAACCTGAGTAATTATGTCAGCATCTCACACTCCTATTCTGTTTGTCCATTATTGTCCTTGGTCACCCTGGGTTTCAGCCCTTAGTTTTCCTGCAATAACCTACGCTTCACTTTTTTAAAACAGGTTAGTTCATGTCATCACTCTGCTCAGAAACCTAGAGTGGCTTACGGTGTCTCTGGGAATAAACGCCAGAGTCCTTGCAATGCTCTATCAGATCTGGGCCCCTGCCATCCCGCAGATGCATGCCCTGTGACCCTCTTCTCTTTTACAGCACACCAGCTGCACTGGGCTTCTGGAACACCACCACGGGCTTATTTCGACCTCAGGAACTGTCTCTCTACTAGTGTTTTTTTCCTGCCTAGGGGCACACTTCACTCCTTCCTTCTTCAGGGTTTTGCTCAAATATCACCTCAGTGATGCATTTCTTGCTTTCTTTTTCTCAGTATTTATCATAATCTCATAGGCCATATTTTTTGGATACTTATGGTATTATTTATATTCTGTCCCTAGAACCTTTATCCTAGGAGGGAGGGAAGGGTTTGCCTATTATGTACATTGTTGTAGTCCCAGTGTTGATAAGGCTATTGGGCCCCTGTGCTCAACTATGAATTCCTGAATGTTCCTGTTGTTAACTACTACGTGGTGTTTTTTCATAGTTGAAGAGAGATCCTGTTTTTTCAGGCTGATGCCTAGGATAGAGATCTCTAGTGGATAATGAAGGTAAAACAAACAAGCTAAATTAGTAAATAAGCAGTGCAGAAATCACAGTTCCAAACTGAAATAAACAGATGGCTTGTTTCAACTACTTTGTAAGCTTTTTAAAACAATTTTTAAAAAATATTTTTAAAATTTACTGGAGAACGAGAGAGGGGAGGGGCAGAGGGAGAAGCACACTCCCCGCTGAGCCCGGAGCCAGACCCAGGGCTTCATCCCAGGACCCTGAGATTTCGACCTGAGCTGAAAGCAGACGCTGAACCGGCTGAGCCACGCAGGTGCCTCCAGATACTGAGTCAGCTTGAAAGAACACAGACCATGGGCCTCGGAAGAAGAAGGAGAAGAAGAAGGCAGAGGAGGAGAAGGGGAAAGAGGAAGGAATAAGGAGACCAGGGATGTGTGTGTGTGTGTGTGTGTGTGTGTGTGTGTGTGTTCATTCATTTGCATCTATTTACCATTTTTTTCTGCTCAGTTCTCAACCTGATGGTGTAGATAATAGCCGATTCCAAAGAATGACTCAAAAGATTCATAGGGGTAACTCTATGTACTTACAGCTTTCATTAAGAAAGGCTGACTACAGACTCTCCAGGGAGCATATGCTGCCTCTGAGATCTGGAGAACAAAAGGAATGGCTGATAAAAATTTAAAAACATACACTTCTTTAATAGGAAAACGTCCTGCTTTTAAAGCCATGAAGAATGAATGCCAGTAATTCTTAATATTTCCTGATAACGAGGAGAACTACTTAAAAAATGAGGGGAAAAAAGGGTAAATCTAAGCTCTGCTAACATTTACAGAACAGGAAAGAGGTTGTTCTTAAGTGGTTTGAGGTCGTGCTCCTCTCCCAGAGTCTCAGGAAAACCTTTTTGGAGCATCTCTTTTTGGAGCCATACGACTTTGCACTGGTTCCTGGACTCTGCTCCTGCCCCCTGCCCCCACTCCATGACTGGAGCTAAGGACTGGACAATTCACCTGTACTAGAATGGCTATTATCAAAAAAGACAGAGCATAACACGTGTTACTGAGGAGGGGAAGGAACTAAAACCCTTCGTGCGCTGTTGGTTGGAAATGCAAAATGATGCAGTCACTCTGGAAAATATTTTGATAGAGCTCTTTTAACAGACAGTTACAGTATTTTCTAATTGCTTTTTCCCCCCTTCTGTTAATAAGGTAATTTTTTGATCACAGAGTTCTCTGAAAGGCCCTCGAAGCAAATTATGTGTGTATTTGCGCTTCATCCACAGTACAAAAATGATTACTATACAGGCATTTGAACTCAATCTCAAACAAAAAGGAAAGGAAAAAACTAGTTTATACCATCCCTGAAATATAGTAAAATAAATCAATAAACGTAAACCAGAAGATGTATCCCAACTCCTAACTCTAAATAATGAAGTCAGTTCTGTAACAGCGGTATCCTAGGAATGTGGAGCATGAGATTCTGAGTCAGGAAGTCCTAGCTTTGAATTCAGGACCCCCTCAATTTCCAGTGTATGATCTTGTGAAAGTCATTTAATTCCCCCAGGCCTCGTCTTCTCTATTTTAAGTTAAAAATAGCAATAATTACCTCATAGGATTGTTGTGGGTATTAAATAATAATTTATGCAAACTGCCTCCCATGGTGATGCCTACATTATTACTGCCTAATAACTGCATTTATTCTTAATAATAAATCATTGTGGATGTTGGGAAAGCACTGCAGGCACGTTAGAATAGCAGTATTAGTGCCGTGGGTGCTCATGCGTGACCTTGGGCCAGTCACCTCATCTCTCCAGCTAACTCAGGTTCCTCTTTCAAGTACCTTCTATTTATACGTGACATCATGGTAGTTATTTAATATACCTATTTAACACAAACCTTACTTGTCTCCTCTGGCATAAAATGTTAACACTCTCTTCTTAAATGAAAATATTTGTTTTGCTTGACATGGTAATGATTTCCTTTTTTTTTTACTATGACTTATATCAGTTTCTATCTTTTGATAGTAAACTAAGATTTTAGTGTAATCTAAATTAAAACTAAATGAAAAAATATTGGACCCAATTGTTTTTTTTTTTTTTTTTTTTTTTTTGGTATAATTTTGGAGGTGCAGGCATAATGGGTAATGAGTATTAGGGCCTTCACATATTATTTAAAAAATCAAAGCAACCACCTCTTGTTCACCTATATAGATCAGTTAACAATGATCATGGCTGGTAGATGCTGGTCCAGATTTTACTACGCTTCGTTGGTGATAGAAACAAGTGTAGGAAAGATGGATCTAGACAATTCATAGAATAGACAGTGTACCTCTAAATCATTAAAAGCTAAATGAATTTGATGGTCAAAAATCAAACCTCTAAGGATCATTATGTGTACCAATGGAAAGGCCACATTTTTCTTTAGAATCTCATGATTCCTACATAATTATATTTTTTAAAGAATTTAATACATAAAGCACTTCCAGTATATCTTAGACCTATTTCATAAATAGCTGAGAATGTGCTCCAAACATAGAAAACACTAGGGACATTAGGCAAGACTTTAAAATTCTAATAGACTACAGTTTAAAGTATGACTCACCCTAGAATTTCATAGAGTAATAATCTACATTACAACGAATAGAAGTAATGCCATGTCTTAGTGAGCAGAGCATTTCTGCTTCACAAATATTCTGTTTGTATCTGGTCTTATCAGATGTTTAGTCAATAGCTGAAACATTTATTCACAGACAGTCAATTATAACACCAGGAAATCAGCCATTGAATAAACTGTGCTATTAATTTTCCATCAGAGATTCATGTTTGAATGACCATGCATTTCATAGATTTAAATACCGAAAGGCTAATTATCTCCAAGGCCCCATTAAGGGGATAGCATAGATTGTCATCAAAAACAACACACATATTGCTCAAAAATGATCTTCAGCCTTCATTGTTGAAGAATACTTCAACTTCTGTATCTACTGCACATACCAAGAGGATAGGTTTTCATATACATATATATTTATGTGTATATATATACACATAAATATGTAATTCCCAAATACTTAGGAGAAAACAAAACAAAAACAATGGAATGTTTCTTACACTCAAAGATCCATTAATTTATAAAGTAAAATGTATATTATCTAATATCTGATGTAAATTATTCTCCCTCTTCTATTTTTGAAACCCCACGCCCCTCTCTCATTTCTTAGCTCAGGGTGATATTTAAGCCTCAACTGTCTGACTGCCCTTGAGTCTCGTATCTTTTGGGGATTCCTGTACATATGGAATTAAATTTGTTTTCCTCCTGTTAATCTGTCTTATGTCAATTTAATCACTAGACCAGCCAAAGAACTTAGTGGGGAAAAAGGAAAATTTTTTCCACCTTTACACTGCCTTCCTGCATTTCTGCCTTATAAAAATACCTATAAAGGTTGTTTCTGGGATTCTTTTCACACAGAACCGGTAAACACAGGAATGGTTTCTATCCTGCTTAGAAACAAATTGCAACATGTTAATTGGAGAAAAATTACATTTGTATCAGGACTAAAATGTTTACAGTGAATGGGAAAGTAAGAGAGTCCCAGCATGGGTTGAACATTTTGGTACAGAAGCATGATATTCCAAGTATTCTGGACTATTCTTTGACTTACAGGATTTTCATTCAATGTCATTTCTGAATGATTTGCTATTCACTATTAACTGACCCAATGTATTAACAAAATGTTTTCCTACACACCTCTATGAAGAAATGAGAGATTTACATATTACACCCAACTCACCTTTTAGCTGTGATCAAAACTGTCACATACCAAGTTGCCCCTCCTTGTCGGTCTGTGTTCGTTTTGCATGACAGAGCGTGCGCGCTGCCAGATTTATTTTCAGCACATACCTTTGCAACATGTCTCTCTCTTCCCACCCTCCATGCCCTCCCTGAAATCCCTTTAGCTCAACAGGGTACATTATCATTGATCTATCCAATGCCCATACATGGTACCACCAACAGAGACAATTCAACAACTTAACACATTTATAAAAACGCAGAAAGTACCTGGACATAGGCTCTGCAAGAGCGCTCTCTTTTCTGAAGCTGAATCCATTAAGACAGCAGATTAAACACAGAATAGAAAAAACAAGTTAGTGACAGAAGAAAACAAGAAAAATAAAAGAACACATCTACACAAAACACCTTATTTTGTTGTGCACTACTTTCTAGAAGAGAATGAAAGCTAAAGCAGCAGCAAAATGTGAGCAACGGCTTGAAAACTAGTTGCCAGCACCCTTTCAGAGCAACCCAAGTGAAAACGGATGGTATAAAGTTGTTAATGATGGAGGAAATCGTGGAATAAATTTGGTAGAAATTAGTAAATACCATTATGCTTCAGTCGTTTAAAATGATTCATTGCACATCAGGTTAGTTGTTAATTCATGAGCCACAAATGAAGACATAAGAAGTTAAGTAAACTATATCAAAAATTTGGAACCCACATTGTTTGTGGTTTCAAAATTATATAGATGGTTAATATGCACCACAAACCATATGTTCAAACACAAGAAATTTTGTTTATCGGAAAAATAGATGTGCCCATTCATTATGATTATTTGGTTCCAAGGGAAAAATACCAACAGATAAGTAACTTCTGATTAGAAGAATGTAATTAATCTTTTGATTTATCACTGCTTTTATGTCTTGAATAATTCCTTTTCACAGTTTTGACCAAAAAAACCCACAAACAACAACAACAACAAAAATCCTTGTATATTTTAGAAACTTCTTTGGGATAAGAAGCCTGTTTTTGTTAATTTGTTTGCAAACAGCATGATGTTTTTGTGGGCAAAACAACTCATATTCAATCCCAAACATTTTTTTTTTCTGACGATAAAATAAATAAGTAATAAGTTTAATTGCCCTGTTTGAATAAATGACACAAAATTTCATGGGTTATGATTTTCTTCCTCTTCCCTATTTTTTTTTTCCTTCAGTAGCCTTGATTGTTGAAGGAGAAAATGACCCAGGTTTAAAGAAGCAGTTACTCTGATGCCTTTTGTGTGGCTAATACTCTCCCAACTTTAATTCATGCAGTCTTCAATGAGCACAGAGCAGTTACTCCTCTAAAGAATTAAGTGAGGAATGAGTGCAAGTAAATTGCCAACGCTGTCATTTGGATCACTGACTCGCATCTTGGTTTTGCAGGACTCTAAACCCTTCAGAATTTCAATGTGGAGTTCAATTGATTTGTACCAAGTTGACTTCTGCAAATCTGATGGGTTATAACTGCTTTAGGAAACAGTGGGAACCACAGGAAATGAGAGCAAGCCAGGGAGCACATGAATAACCTTTGCCCTCCGATCTCCTTACCCCATCATGCAAATTAACATATGACAAACCACATTATATAAACAATTGAAAAGAGCCAAATGGGAAACAAAGGAAAGCATTAAAAAGCTTCACAAATGGAAAATTTGCCCATTATGTAGTTATTTGATATTCAGAGTAGGCAAGCTGATTAGCTGTAGCCAGTTAGAATGTGACATTAATCGCCAGCTTTACCTGATATTATCAGACATCAACACCATTTTTAAATAAAGATACAAAGTATTGCTATCACAAGTTATGCTATGGATATGTAACATTAATAGAAATTATTACTTCCAGTACATTAGGATAACAATAGCTGGCAGCAATATTTGTTAATAGCATCCAGTCAGCCTGGGTAATAACACATTAAAATCACAGCATGTCCAGATTACATAGGCAGCTGTGGATTACATTTTATCAGGGACTTGGTTGTGATTCTATCAGGGGCATAAGTGACAAAAATAACTCCTTTTACGCTCAGCATGAAAAAAAAAACTTTAATAGTAATTTAGATCTACTAGATAAAACTGAATCTGTTTTCTGAGGATGAAATTGCAGGAAAAACCGTATTTGGCAGATAAAATGTCAGGCTTTCCTGCATCAAACCATCATTATTTGAAAAATTTCTTCCTTCTTGCTCAGTGAGACTCTTAGTCTAATGAGACAGGAAAAAAACCTTAACATATTAAAAGACCACTCTCAAAAGTCATTTTTCATTCTAAAGGGGAACATTCATTTAGTGAATTCCTTAGAGGATGTGTCTGTTACTGCCAAATTCTTGCTTTTTAAAGTAGGAGGACTATTATAACATTCAAGGCCTTAAAATTCAGTTTCAGAAACTGGTCACTTCTGCTACACAAATACCTTTCAGGGAACACATGCCAATTGATGTAGCAACCCTAGTATCGTTTCATCGTGGAGTCAATTTGCCATGTGATCTTATAAGGAATAAATTATATTCCTTAAAAATATGAAAATATACTTTACATATTTATGTAAATAAATTGCTTTTATAGTGGGTAGGTTATATACAGTAAACATAAAATGGTTATATATGTTTATATCATATATAAGTATGCATTGTATACTTGTAAGTATAAATAAGAATATAAAAATATATCTTCTCTGAAATTTAAAAATATGAATTATCTTCATTATTTACAATTCAAATTTGCTGCCATACAATTAAACCTATGTTAACATAGTGAAGTAAAATCTAAGTAAACTTAACTATCAAAAGGAAATATAAATTAAAACCTAATTACTTGTCCTATGAGTTTTTAAGGGTAATATTAATTAGATTAAATTATTTCACTTTTAAACATCTTTAATGAATTGCTAATATTCTTTCTCATGGTTGCCATTTTCTAAACTTCTACTTATTGATTAGACATTTATTTTATTATAATTATTTTGATATAAAAGTTCAAAAGGAAAAAAAAGAAACAAAATACATCTAATTTCCTCATATTGACCTCGCCAGAATTTAGCACTCAAAACAGTAAACACCAAAGAAAACAGAATTGTAAATTCAAAAAAATATAAGGACAGAGATTATCCCTTATTGTGTCTTTAGATTAGAGGCCAAATATGGTCACCATTATCATAAAAGAATGAAGCAGATTGAATATAATTAGTGATGCTCTTTAGAATGATCTGATTTTAGAGAAAGAGAAAAATTAACCAGTGCAGTTTCCCTGATTTCACTACAACTTTGAAGATATATATGTGCAAAGTCCCTACCTTGTTCAAGCTCCGGGCGGCACTGTCTTTTCCTCCTGGGGTCAGGTTCCGGAGCTGCACATCCAGGAGGCCCACCAGCTGGTCCATGGCGCGGACGGAGGAGGTGATGTCTCCAGCATTCAGATGATTTCTTGTTTGTTCAGCCAGCTCTCTAGCAATGTTGGCAGCGGTCTCTCCAGATTTCAACTGCAGTTTTGAAAATGGAAAGAAATCTTCGTTAAGTGACTTCATTGGTCTCTGTGAACGATTGATTTTGCATAGGAATTACAATCACCAAGCCAATAGGTATTAAACTCTATCTTCACCTGGAGTATGTTCCCTGAGTTTTCCTATTAATCCATTTTTTTTTTCCTACAATACCTATCTTGAAACTTACAGCTTTAAGAAGCTCCTCCCTGAGGAATCTTCTGAAAATTGTTCGCACCTTAATTATCCATGTGAGTGGTCAAATCTAAGGTTTGCCCTATGATTTTTCTATGAGTTTTTTTTTCCCCCTTAAGATTATTTATGTATTTATTTGACAGCTAGAGATCACAAGTAGGCAGAGGGGCAGGCAGAGAAAGGGGTGGGCAGGCCCCCTGCTGAGCAGGGAGCCCAATGCAGGGCTCGATCCCAGGACCCTGGGATCATGTCCTGAGCAGAAGGCAGAGGCTTTAACCCACTGAGCCACCCAGGCACCCCTCTCTGTGAGTTTTTAAATCCAATATTGGTGAATTTGTGTTGTGACTCTGCAGCTATATTCTAAGTTCTCAGAGGCAAGCACAGATTTTCCATTGTGCTTAAATTAGTATTTAGTACGCAAAGGACACTAACTGACTGCTAAGCTCTGTGAAAATTTTACCCTAAATACAATCCCTGGTTTTCAAAGGGTCTTCATTTCCTTATTAACCAAGTAAGAGAGTTTGATCCCACTGAACTAGGTAGCAAATAATTGCTGTTTCTAGCATCTTCCATTTTAGTAGCTACATGCTGATTTTTCAAGTATGCTCTATAAGAACATATCAAATTGGGGTGCCTGGGTGCCTCAGTCGTTAGGCGTCTGCCTTCTGCTCAGGCCATGGTCCCAGAGTCCTGAGATGGAGCCCTGCATTGGGCTGCCTCCTCCGTGGGAAGCCTGCTTCTCCCTCTCTCACTTCCCCTGCTGTGTTTCCTTCTCTGGCTGTGTTTCTCTCCGTCAAATAAATACATAAAATCTTAAAAAAAAAAAAAATAAATAAATAAATATATATATATATATATATATATATATATATATATATATATCAAATTGTCAACACTCCAAAGATTTAGAAAAGACAAAGACTAATAATAGCCCATGCTCATGTGAATAAATTTGACAGCTTTGGGTAATGAGAGAATAGGGATATTTTTCCCTATAATAATGTAAATATATAACAGTGTTATCTTTAGGAAATTTTTTTTCCTTCCTTTTTATTTTTCTTTTTTTAAAGCACAGTCCAATATAAAATTTAGGGTCAAACAGAGAAAAGTTCGCTATCTTCCTAACATGTTGGAGCATGACTAAGACTCTTAGTCACAAAGGTTATCAGTATCTTCTAACGGATACTTAATACATGTTTTTAGTGAAATTGAATGCTAAAGAAACAAATAAATAAATTAGGGCTATCAGAAAGCTAAATCATTAATAATCTCATCCTCAAGTATACAGAAAATCCAAAATAAGAGCAAAAAAAAATTTTAGTAAGAAAATGTTGGCAAGGATTTGTGGAAATGTCTATCACCGTCAGAAACTACTAACAGGCGTATACCTGTATAACCCTCTGGAACAAATTATGAGTGTCCATTAAATTTTGAAATGTGAAGACTATAAAATTGAGTGATTTTTGTTATCAATTTCAACCATAAGAAATAAAATAATCTCAGAGATGTAAAAAAGAAATGTTCAAACATGTTCATTCTAGCTTGGTTATAATAGAAAACAAAATGGATTATGAATTAAAGAAAACTTCTCATATATATACATACCATGGAATATTGTACAACAGCTTAAATGTATAAAGGAGATCAATTGTTAACATCGATTTTCAACATGCTCTGTTGAGTCAAAATAAATGCAAGTATAAAAATTATATATGCTAATATCTATTGGCATGGTATTCATGAAATAAAAATGCAAAGCAATAGGAGCATATGAAAAAGAAGTACAATACATAAAGCATGATATTTTATGTGTTTATTTTATATATATTTAAGCACACAGAACGAACTTTGAAAGATGGGAATCAAAGGAAAACTCTTTACTATAATGTGTAGATACTACAAGAAGAATATATTAAAGTATTTACTATATAATCAGTACTTTTCAGAAATCCTTAGAATAGAAAACACTCGCACTAACTTTAATAAATTTGTAAAATATGGTCAAGGACTACATACCTAAGATACCTAAAAACCAAATGGAATACATTATAGGGTTCAAGGATAAGTACGTTAACAAAGTCAATGTAGATCAAAAGAGCATTCATGGTCCACTGACAGGTCAGGAGTACTTTTTTTTTTTTTAAAGGGGTGCTATGGAAAAGCACACCTTTTTTTTTTTTTCTTTTTTTAAGATTTTATTTATTTATTTGAGAGAGAGAGAGAATGATAGAGAAAGAGCATGAGAAGGGGGAAGGTCAGAGGGAGAAGCAGATTCCATGCCAAGCAGGGAGCTTGTTGCGGGACTCAATCCTGGGACTCCAGGATCACGACCTGAACCGAAGGCATTTGCTTAACCAACTGAGCCATCTAGATGCCCTCATGAAAGTACTTTTAAGTGGTCCCCAAGCGAGAAACACAAATGTGATTATAACCCATACATTTTAATTTTACATACAGTTTAAGACTGCTTACTGGCCATCTAATAACCAGTGAATGATTTATAAAATTTGGTAATCATTAATTAAATCAGTGAGATGCTAGTATTCACTAAGTATTCAAATTCAGTACTCCATTCAGTAACTCTAAACACATGATAGAAGTGCTTGGTAAGTTTGAAAACCTCTTCCCTGTGTGTATGAATATTCATTAGCTGGAATCCCTACAATTTCTTTTAATCAATTCATGATTTTAGTGTGCTGGCATTTGTTGTAGTTTCCATCTATGCTATTTTTTTTTTTAAAGATTATTTATTTATTTATTTATTTGATAGAGAGAGAGAGACACAGCAAGAGAGGGGACACAAGCAGGGTAAGTGGGAGAGGGAGAAGCAAGCTTCCCGAGGAGCAGGGAGCTTGAATGTGGGACTCGTCCCGGGACTCCAGGATCATGACCTAAGCCGAAGGCAGACGCTTAATGACTGAGCCACCCAGGAGCCCTCCATCTATGTTATTCTTATAATAATGAATATATTTATAGAATTTTATGGTTTTACTCTGTTAATCATTGTTCTGTATAATTGTTCTATAACCTTTGTTTTGTTGTTATATTGTTTTTTTCTATGTCTTTATTACCATGTATTTTTTCTTTACTTTTTAAAAAAATTTTTTAAAAGATTTTATTTATTTATTATTTATTTTTTAAAAGATTTTATTTATTTATTTGACAGACAGAGATCACAAGTAGGCAGAGAGGCAGGCAGAGAGAGAGAGAGGGAAGCAGGCTCCCTGCTGAGCAGAGAGCCTGATGCAGGGCTCAATCCCAGGACCCTGGGATCATGACCTGAGCAGAGGCCAGAGGCTTTAACCCACTGAGCCCCCCAGGTGCCCCAAAAGATTTTATTTATTTTACAGAGCGAAAGCAAAAGAGCACGAGCAGGTGGAGCGGCAGAGATGCCTGGTGGGGCCCAATCCCAGGATCCTGGAATTATGACCTGAGCCAAAGGCAGAAGCTTAACCAACTGAACCACCCAGGTGCCCTTAACAAGTGAATTTCTAATAGCACTGGGCTAAAGTCTGAGGCTCCAATACTGAATAAAAAGGTTCCCCCCCACAAAAAAAAGGAGCTTGCATACTAGCAATAGAAAGGGTTTTTAATAAATTAACTAAAGAATTATTTAATTTTAATTTTGTTGAGTGCAATACAGAACCCAAGTTTAAGGGCATTTTACCCTAGTGTCTGAAGTTAGGGAATAATTTAAGAAAGGGTTTTCCAGGGAATAATGTTGACTATGAAATGGAATGGAAAGGGAATTGGGTTGGGAGGTAGGGGAAGCCCCTAGGCAGAGAGGACACTTTTAGGAGGGAGGGGCACAGGTCCTAGAGGAACTGCACAAAGGGGCCTTTAAGTGGGATTTAGGCTGCTGGAGAGGTGAGTAAGGGGCAGATTAAGCAGTCCCCTTCAGAAGTCATGATGAAGATTTTGGGAATGAGCTAAGAGCAAGGGAAGGTGCTAAGAGCCCAAACAGGAGTGGTCTAATCAGAGTTGTATTTGAAATCAACTCAGGAGAACGGACTGGAAAGTTTCAGAGGATGAAAGGGACCTTGCCAAGAGACTCCAGCAGCAGAAGCTGTGTTGGATTAGGGTAGCAGCGGTGAAAAGTGGCCTGATTTGGGAGAGGTTTGTAAGTATAGTGACATAGACAGGCCTACTGTCTGATTGGCTATGGGAGGGGAATGAAAGAGAGGGACTCCAAGGTGGTAGGACCATTAACTGTTTCTCCAACAGCCATTGCGACCTCAGTATTCCTAGCTCAAAGTTTGCCTTTCCAGACCAGGCTTTCTCTGACCGTATTTTTTCCAGTGGCATCCAGAGGCTACTCTATTGCCTTTCTAATTGCTCTTTTCTCTCACCACAGCAGTCAGACCACCATTATCTTACTTCTACACAACAGATACACTTGAATCTGTGTTGAAATAATGTTACTCTGCATATCCTCGCTTACAGACCTAATGAACATGTCTGTTCTTTAACATTTCTTGCACTAAATTCGACTAACCTTCTTTCTTAGAAATAAGCACATGCACACTGAGAAATTGTATGAGTTCTATGAGGATTAGTAAATTAATGCCTGTATTGAAATGGCAGGATTATTTCCAGGACTTGAAGGGGAGGGAGGAGAACCCTGTAGCTTTAAAGATAATAATTATGACAGAGATGGATACTATTTACATTTCAAATTTTGACACATGTGAAAACAATTTTCTCTGAAATGTTTTGACATTGTATGAGATTATTGCATCAAACATTAATTGGGTGCCAAAACAATTCATGAAGGAGTTTTTCATAGTGTTTAAGTATATAGCTATCATTTCTTTGAAAGATCTACTTATGTTATTTTGCTATAAATCAGAGTCAAGAAGGAATATAAACAATTAAATGGTTCTATCTCGCAATTGAAAGTCAGTTAAATAAGCCTGAAGTCCTAGAAAGCCTACCAATCTCTGAAAAATTAAGAAGCAATTTGCTTTCATTCCATATTAGCTCTGCAGAGATTAAAAGAAGGGAGAAATTAAAACTTGGGTGATAAGATTCAACCTAGTCTTCCCTAGAAGAAAATGGGTTTATTTTATACTGTAAAATCCCAACAATTCTGGATCTTTGGAAAAGCAGGAAAAACTCTACTTATCTCAAAATCGGTCAGTAGCTTGTGAACAAACAAAAGACAAGACTCTTCAGTTTGCTAGAAATAGAAAGACTGTTTTCCAGTGACAGTTCACGCATTTCTTTTCCATATAACAGTTGAACCAGGTAATGAAGTAGGAAGCATAACTCACTTCATATGCAAAGAAATACGGAAGCTATTCAAAACTGTAATTTCAAAGATTTTTAAATTGCAGAAGACTAGAGGGATTTTAAAGTGCAATAAGCTCTTTAAAGGTCTGCAGCATAGAAAATATAAACTCCCCTTTGAAAATCTGGTGTAATCTGAGATCAAGCTGAAGCTGGAGACTATATTTTAGTAAGCAGTAATTAAGGTGAGAAAAGAGGATATTTTGCTGCATATGATTGAGGAGCCCAAGCTCTACACTAAATTCGCTGGCTTTTTCAAGAAGACCAATCTGTCTCTCTACGCATCCATTTATCTTTGAACCTGCCTTTCCTTCTAACCATCCATGCATCCATCCACCCAAACATCCACACACCCATCCTTCCATGCAAATACCTACCAATTTTTCTCTCTACCTCCTCCCTCTCTATTACTGGGGCAAAGGCCCCTTTGTGTATGACTTTTGCCTTTTTCTTTCTGCACAAATTATGCTTTTTATTAAATCTCATCCTTATCAAACTATTCTGGCTAGTTTGTAATAAATTTCTTCGTGAAATTCTGACTGTAGAGGCTTACATTGTCTCTAATAAAATGTAACCCGCTCTTCATCACCACCGAAAATTTAATCTATAATTTCACCAGTATGTAAGTGGCCTGCATTCATTTGGGAATCAGAAGCCATCAAGATGCTGTGACGGTTTTCTTCCTCCTGGCCCGACGGTAGGGGTGGGAGTAGGGAAGCAGTACCCGTTTCTTATTAACAAACAGGAAAATGTGATTTGCTTCTTCAAATGTCATCCTGATCCATTTATTTGTGTATACTTGCTGTCTATTGGGGCCAAACACACAGTGGGTGGACAGTATTATTGATAATGAAAAGAATGACCCTCCCCACGGTATATTGATGCAGAGACTGTGACCAGGGATATTCTTTCCTCGAAAGCCCTCAGCAATTCCCCAGAAAAACTGTGAAGTCATAAAGAAGGCACGTCGCATTCCAGGATGCGGTCACTCGTTGAACTCTTGAGGAGGGGAAATTTCGGAATACACCATTTACAGAAAATCACTCCCTCCTCTCTTTTCTCACCTATGCTTTCAGAGGGCGTAAAAAGTGTTCTTTCATTTTAAAATTTTAAGTTCACAGGACGATGGAAGGGGAAAGACGGAAGGAATGCATCATGAAAAAGAGCCATTTTACTTTCATTTTTCAACGTGACCATAAACGGTCTCTCAGAAAAAGAGGGGAAGTTCAGAGCAGAGCAGAGGGGCTGGGGCATGGAGAAGGAAGAAGGGGTCGTGGCAGCGCCAGGAGAAAGGAAACCAGGATGGCCAAAGGATGCTCTCTGCTCTACATGGTGAACCTGGGATGTTATTCTGAGCCCCCCGCTCCCCCCCCCTTCTCTGGCTTCCACGTGTTTGTTCAATGGAGAGGGTGGAGGGGGAGAGTGAAGTCAGGGTATTTAATCCTTTACAGCTCTGTGAAAAGTTGCCTGGGGCTAGGCTGAGTCTCTCCTGGGTAGGTCAACTTTCTTCTCAAAGACACCCCCTTCCAATTCTAAGTCACTCCTTTGATCCAGCAACCACAGGCCTGGGCTTGGGAACAGTTTCACCTCGGTTACTGGCCCTGGCTTCCTGCTCAATCCCTCCCGGCTCAGCTTTGCTCCACCAAGAACACTGTAAACAAACCCTTTTCTTCGAATGTTCCATCCGTTTATCGTTGGCACTCTGGTACTGACAGAGGAAATGGGCAAAGGTATGGATTCTACGGAAGATGCTTTGGAGAGAAGGGAGAGAGTTTGGAAAAATCGTTCTGTGAATACCGCATACAAATGCTCTCTTGGAGATTTACAATGTTACTATTTCAAGGTTTGGGAGTTTTGCGGTAAAGAAACCTATTCAACTACCATTCCTAGTCAATGAATAGCATCAGTATTGGTGGTGTGAAGGACGCACCAGGTGACAGCGTGAACAAAAGTAAAGCGAGACTAGGCAAGGAAGTAAAAAGTCAGTCCGTCAAAATCTGGGCACAGTTTCACCAGTCTTGTGGCCACGCACGATGTCTTGATAAAGGTAGACCTAAAGGTAGACCCAGCCAAAACCCCAGCTCCAACACTGACCTTGGGCTAGTTAAATAATCTCATTCAGGGTGCTCTAAAGCCTCCTATTATAATTTTGAAGATATAATTATAATATTAAATAATTTCACAGACACTATAGAATTAAACAAAAATGCTCTGGAATAATGGAACGTATTTGTTATATTTAAAAAAAAACGGGGCGCCTGGGTGGCTCAGTGGGTTAAGCCGCTGCCTTCGGCTCAGGTCATGATCTCAGGGTCCTGGGATCGAGTCCCGCATCGGGCTCTCTGCTCAGCAGGGAGCCTGCTTCCCTCTCTCTCTCTCTCTCTGCCTGCCTCTCCATCAACTTGTGATTTCTCTCTGTCAAATAAATAAATAAAATCTTTAAAAAAAATAAAAAAAAAAATAAATAAATAAATTAAAAAAAAACAACACCCATCCATCAATCAAATGGGCAACAGCTGTCTGGTCTTTGCAAAGAATTATCTCTTTTGTCATAAGATTAGGAGGTCTGCAGAGGAAAGAAAAAGAATTAAGTATCATTATCAGTTAAAGTCACCCAGTAATTCCTGCAATAAAATAGCCTAACTATATTCAGGAATTATCATGAAAACATTCAGCTTTCTAGGTGAATTATTACTGAATTAATATTACCCCCTGGGCTAAGTATGCAGGGAATATTTTTTAAAAGTTGCTAATGTAAGAAGATACGCCACTGATCTCTTAATCTGATCACAACCAGTAAGAGTTATTTGCCCTGGGGTTTGAGCTACATTGTAATAAAATCAAAGGACATAAAAACTGTGGCAGGAACAGTGCTGAAATTGGAGAAGCTTCATTATGAATAGCAACAAGTATAGAGATGCATATGTAAAAGGGTAACTAGAGTCAATATAACCACTGTTCTTCCATGATTTAGGGTAAATAGATAGTTATGGCTCATCTGCTAAATGATCTACTGGGTAGATATTTATGGATTATTATACAGTATATTATTGAGGATCAGCCCGGTTAAAAACAAATAGAGAAAAGAGCAAATGGCACAGACAGGCTTTTAGTAAGGCCATCATTTGTAATATTTCTCAGGAAAAATCTCTTTCCGAAATTCCTCAGCCTAGCTAATGTGCCATAGAAGGACTCTTCATTTTAGGAGTGCATAAATCCACACAAATTGCTATAATAAGGATTCATCCCATAGCCCTTTTGGCGTAAATGCACATCTGGTCTCTGTTTGTAATGAAATCAATTCAAAGCCCCACAGTGCATTAATAATAAAAATGCTCAACATATTGCAACCAAATAAGCCCTGAAAATTTGAGTCTGCAAGATTCTGTCACACATATGTATAGTTTTAACACTGATAAATGATTAGATTACAGAACATATATCAAATAGTCTAAGACTCCAAAGGTAGACTTTTTCTGCTAATTATTATTTCTAAAGGAAAATCCATGTGCATGTATGCTAGAAGCTCTTGCTAGTTTGATTTATAATGGCTCTTGGACTTTCATATCTGGAGTTAACAATATCATAAAAATTTTATTAATAATAAAATTATTATAAGCAATACTGCTTAGCTTGAGGAAGTTCACAGATTTTCCCTTTAAGAACAACAAAATTCTAAATTAGCATATAGCATATCAAAGGTTGTCCCTAAATCTTAAAGAGAATTAAAAAGGGAGAGTCTTTCTACATTAATTAAAAAAAAATTTTAAGGGCGCCTGGGTGGCTCAGTGGGTTAGGCCGCTGCCTTCGGCTCGGGTCATGATCTTGGGGTCCTGGGATCGAGTCCCGCATCGGGCTCTCTGCTCAGCGGGGAGCCTGCTTCCCTCTCTCTCTCTCTGCCTGCCTCTCCATCTACTTGTGATTTCTCTCTGTCAATAAATAAATAAATAAAATCTTAAAAAAAAAATTAACTGTTTTATTTGCCAACAGCTATAATCCATAACAGAAAATCTAGGTTTGGGAAAGCCTTCCTGATCAGTCACTTAATTTACCTTTTGTGTTATATGGTTGACCCAAGGAGAAGAGCAGTTGCTAAGATCTGGTCCTTGGGGATCCCAGATTCCATCAGGAGCCAGGCAGAGATAAGTGGATACTCCTAAAATAATGAGAAAAATAGGTCTGCTTTAAAAATTCAAACCATCTTTCTTACAAAGACTTTATATCCTTGTTATGTTTAAATATGAACAAAGACAAAATTGAAATCATTAAACTACGATGATGTTTATTAAAACACCACACAACAGCGTCTGGCAAACAACAGACATTGGAGAAATGCAACAGAACAAACAAAATCATTCAGTATTTTTAAAGCACTTGCTGGCAACTACACCAGGTACAGAAAACAATTGCATAAATTCCAGAGATGCGGTATCTGGCTCTATGGGGCCGGTTGTGTGAGTTTTCAGAGGCAAGGCAGCAGCTGAGTCTTAAAGGAATCAAGTTTGCAGGTTTTCCGGGAAAACAAGGTAGGAAAGGGCATTCTAGGTGCAGAAAAAAAAAAATATGTTGTCCTTGGGAAACTTCGAATGTTTTAAATTGAGGTCTACTGTATAGGAGAGTTGTGTTTAATGGACTTGGAAAGGCAGGCAAAGTCAGATCATAAACTCCCTTGTCTGCCACCTGTGGGTTCTGGAAAAAAATCAATGAACATTAAGCAGAGGAGAGAAATGAGCTGATTAAGGTTTTAGAAAGATAACTGTGGCAGCAGCATGGAGGGTGAATCTGAGGGGAGATGTGAAGCTTTGGGGGAAGCTATTACAATAATTCAAGTGACAGCCTGTGTGTGTCTGAACAGGACTGCCTCGAGGGGACAGAGAAAAGGTGAAAAAGAAGGTTGTAGCATAGGGACATTCACCTGGGAGGGCTCCAGAAGGTTTGGTTTCCATTAAAGCTCTCTCCCAACAATAATGACATATTTCTGTAGTGCTGCTCTGTAGCTTTCAAAAAAAGTATTTCACTCACCTACACAACAAACATCTGAAGTGGGGGTGGGAGTGTTATCATTTCTCTCTTAGAAATGAAGGAACTGAGGCCCAGAATGAAGGGGACAGTGCTAAGAGATAAGGCTTCAAACTGTTGGAATCAAACCGATTTCAGCACCACAGAAAACTTTAGAACTAAGCATTGCACCCTTTCATAAAGGGAAGAAAGATTTCAGAATATTTTTAAACATGTTGCTGAAAAAAGAAATTAAATGTGCACTTTCATAAAAGCCAATATTCTTTTTGGTCTTTCTACCACTTCACATACTACCGGATTCAGAATAGGTCCACATGGGAACTGTTCTAAGGCAAACCTATTTAAAGTAACCAAATCAATAACACCCAAAGACATAATGCTGATTGTCTGTATAGTGACATCTATCGTACATTTGATTTACATATTTTATGGGATAAGGCAAATTTTATTTAGTGTACCAAATAGAAGTTTTATGAAGATAAGTATAGTAACAATAAGAAGACTAGGTTATTTCTGGTTTCAATCAAGTGAAGTTGCAAAAATATGCAGTAACAAACAAACAAAAAACTAAAGGAAAAAAACTGCAAGAAAAGGAAGCTAACCTAACAGAAGACCTTCAGCTTAGCTCTGCAAAACGGACTTACCAATCGTTCCTGCAGGGCAAGGCTGCTTGGCCATCTGTCCTTGACGGGTCTTAAACCACATGATTTCTCGAGCTTCCACGGCCTCACAGCTCTCTTCCAGAGCTGGGATTTGGGACGAGGCTGATGGCAGATGTGTGGTCATGTCATCAAGCACCTCCACAGCTGGAGATGGGGTGCTGGTACTCCGGTTTCGTCTTCCGGACACGGATGGGGTGGTACTCCTGCCTGGACTCCAAGTTGTGGTCCGCAGGGTGGTGCTGGTGGTGGTGCTTCCCATGCCAAGAGGTCCTGTGGTAGACATTTCTGAAATAAAATTCAAAAGAAAACACCTACATTGCTTGTCATCACCTCAAGGTGCCCTAATACTTTAGAAACCATTTTTATTTGACAGTTCAAAGAGCCTTCAACATGGAAAAAAATAAGCAGGCCCCAAGATATCCGAATGCCACCTCCGTGTCATGGCAGCCAACTGACCAAGGCCAAATATTGGCTTGTTCATGGTTCTGTTCAACTCAAATCACAGAAAACAAAATTATAGCACAGCCCAACTCTTCAGTAAGCTTCCTCATGCGTCAGGCCTTCTTAACAGTAAGAGGACTGATACCTGGAACCCTCACTTTGAATATTCAAACTTCTGTAGACTGGGAGAGTGCTAATGTATCAGTATTTTCACATTAAGTATCACACGGATTTCTAAAGATGAAGCAATTAGGGAAGAGGGATCAGAGGAAAAAAAAAAAAAAGGCATCAAGATTTAAAGTGCCCTCAAGCTAAAAAGTAAAGAACAATTCTGAGTATGGACTCTTTAACATAAATTAAAGTAGATTGATGATCTACCTGACGCACTTAGAATTGACTCATTTTAACAACTTTCAAACATGACATTTAGTAGTATAAAGTATAAGTGGTTGTCAATTTAGTTGTCTCATAAATTATTTTCTAACTAGATTTCTTAAAATGGGGAAATGTATTCCAAATTCCATATAAAGCTGATAAGGTGACTTGACCAGATATCAATAGGTTACTAAGCCTAGAACGTATCAAAGGGAATGTTCTATCAATACCATGTAAAGGACCACCGCAGGGAAGCATCTTTCTGGGGAAAATATATTTATATTCCCATCATAGGAAGGCAAGAGCATGCCAGTCCTCCACATATATACGTTCATTCCTAACCGTAAGTTTAGAAACTCCTCTTAACCTCATTTATTGGCCAATAACCCCAGGGACACCAGCTCTAGCCAGATTCGAAGTAGCTTGGGTTTATGGAGCTCAGGGAGTCCTGTGCTGAGCCTCCAGCTGTCTGTCATCCATCGTCGACTTTCTTTAACATGTCATCAACTTGACTGCTGCCCCAGAAGGGGTGCCACATCCGTCTTCTGTGGTGGGCATGTATAAAGCTTTCAGAAACAAGACCAATGGCAGTAGGAAGGGGGTATGTATTCTCTGAACATTCAATCACTGAACTTGTAGCATTTTCTGAAGTAATGCTATTTTTCTAGCTGTTTCTTTACTTGTTGTCTCTCCTCTTCCTTTCTTCTAAGATTTCCTCCTTCCTCTTGCGTTCTCTATGTGAATGTGATGTTCATAACCTCATTGACGCCAAGTTCATGAAGGAAGAAAGAGTATTTTTTTTTTGCCCTTCTTCCATTGATACCACTTCTCCCCAAATCTCATTGATTCTGCCTCATTTCTCTATTTTTCTCTCTTCCCAATCTTTACTAGATGCACTCCACTCCCACCCAACACCCCCCCCCCCCAGCATCAATGGATGAGTACGGCAGTCTTTTAACATTTTTGTCAAGAAAAACAATACCAGAACATAATGGTACTGGGAAGTAGAGATACAACGTGGGGGGTTAAGTGGGTAGGAGAAGAATAAATGAAAGAAGATGGGATTGGGAGGGAGACAAACCATATGAGACTCTTAATCTCACAAAACAAACTGAGGGTTGCTGGGGGGAGGGGGGTTGTGAGAAGGGGGTTGGGGTTATGGACATTGGGGAGGGTATGTGCTATGGTGAGTGCTGTGAAGTGTGTAAACCTGGCGATTCACATACCTCTACCCCGGGGGTTAAAAATATATTATATGTTTATAAAAAATAAAAAAATTTAAAAAAAAGGAAAAAAATGGTACTGGGATTTCAATATTGATGTTTGCAAAAGTAAAAATTCAGAATTCATTAAAATTTGACACTAATGTTTAACACAACTCCGATATAAAAGTTAGCAACAGAAGTAAAGTTGAATTTCTAAAATTATAAACAGTAGAAATTCTTCTAATATCGTCATTTTTTGCATTTGAATTTGCTGAAATCTCTCAAAAAGAAAAAAAAACACAAAAGAAATACTAATAACTCAAATTTAAATATTATTTAATATTAAAGTAATTAAAAAATAAGGTAATATCAAAATTAAACACTCTTGTTATTAATATTAAGTATCAGCCTTAAAAACATGTGTCAGTGGTGTCATTACTGGGATTCAAGCACATTTTTTTATGCAAAGTTTTCTGGCTGATGGAAAAATTCTTCTCCACTTTATACCACTTGATAGACTAGTAAGGCAATGATTAGAAGCTGACTCCAAGCATTTTCTCTGGCTCCTTCAATTTAAATAATGCCATCTCTCATTTGTAGTTTCTTCAGAATTATATAGATACTGAAGAATGCTTTCTAAATGAATGTACTTTTCTTCATTTAGATATTTTAATTAGCATACAATGCTCTGGGAGGGAAGAGACTTGTTTTGCAAACATTTTTGCTCTGATAAACTGTGTAATCCCACATGCAGTGAGAAGACTGACTGGCCTATGGTCTCAATCACACAAATCCTACCCAAGGAGCAAAGACACACTGTCACAAGAGGCTTGTTTGCTGTGACTCTGGTCTTGCCAACTTTGAATAAATTTGTCTTTAAGCATAGATTTAATGTATTTATCGTTGTGCTCTATAATGATCCAGATTTCAGATTTTTAAAGACTACAGTATCACACCAAAATGTATTTAACAATACTACCACATAATGGAAATCAATTTTCATTATTCTTCTTTAAAATTACCCTATTGAAACAATTCTCTACTTTTTGCCAGAAGCATCTTGTAGGGTATAAATTGGAATGTGTTACTCTACAGATTAAAATCCCTTAAATCACTTCTGTCTGCCTTCCAAACCAAGACTGGACTCCTTTCCTTTGTACCTAAAGCCCTTCACACGTTTATTTCTCTAGCTCATTTGTAATGCTTCTTCATCTCTCAGCTCTACTATTAAACCATATAAAATTACCAGTAATTTCCCAACAGTACCCTGTTCTTTCTGCCCCAGGGCTTTTGCACATGCTTCAGTGTTCCTGATCCCATTTCCACCTGGCTAATTTCGGTTTAGCTTTTGGGGATTGCTTGGATGCCATCTCCACCAAGGAACCTTTTCAAATTTACCAAGATGAGGTTACATACTAATGTGTTTTGTTCATGATTATTTCCTCAGCTTTTAGCCTTGTCTCTGACCTACAGTCAAAATAGATGAACACCAGGGGTAGGTCAAGGGAGCAAGGGAAGGTCCCGTTGTGAAATATCACCAAAAAAGGGAAAAGAGAAATAGAGGGAAATAGCAAATGACATAGTTAAGGCTCCTTACAGTTGATAGGCTAACAAAGTTATTTTATAAATTCATTTTACACTTTTTTTTTTAAAGATTTTATTTATCCATCTGACAGAGAGAGACACAGTGAGAGAGGGAACACAAGCGGGGGAGTGGGAGAGGGAGAAGCAGGCCTCCCGCAGAACAGGGAGCCCAATGTAGGACTCTCGATCCCAGGACCCTGGGATCATGACCTGAGCCGAAGGCAGATGTTTAACTAACTGAGCCACCCAGCCATTCCCATTTTACACTACTGTTAAGAAAACTACCAGATAGGGGTGCCTGGGTGGCTCAGTGGGTTAAAGCCTCTGCCTTCAGCTCAGGTCATGATCCCAGGGTCCTGAGATCGAGCCCCGCATCGGGCTCTCTGCTCAGGGGGGAGCCTTCTTCCTCCTCTCTGTCTCTGCCTGCCTCTCTGCCTACTTGTGATCTCTCTCTGACAAATAAATAAATAAAATCTTTAAACAAACAAACAACCAAACAAAAAAAAAAAAAAGAAAGAAAACTACCAGATAACTCAACACAAAAAGCAGCAGGAAGAACACAAAGTCTCCTCTTCCCCAAAATAATCCTATGGCAGAACATTCATGTTTAAACTGAATATGTTCTTGTGAGCAATGACACTGATAAAAGAGATTTTTTTTTTAAAGTCTGCATTGTTATGCATTATATTGCAAGGACTTAGTTTAATACAGACATACTAATGTTAAGGATCAGAACTTATTTCTTTGGAATTGTGCTGTGGAGAGGTGTCTACAAGCAGGGCAATTTCATTCCATTTGACTTTCAGCAAAATAAAAGTCAAATTTATCCTCCATCCCTTCTATGCCATATACCGCTACGTAAGACTCCCAAGAGCTCTGCTCAATGCCAGCTTTTGGCAGAATAAGTACTAGTGATATATACATGTTGTTGCCAGTGCCCAGGAAAGAACTTGCCTTATTGATAGATACTGGTAAAGAAGATGTAGATTCACTGAAGAGTCATAGCAACACACTTTGGCCAAGTTCCAGCCCATATCGCACACCCTAGGATTTGGCTTTCTCTCTCTTTCAGGAAGGGAGAAATGATAGGACACTTTTTTCAGTGTATTCTCTTATTGAGTCTGACCATGATACACCTAGTTTAATAAAACTTATGTTATTAAGTGCCTCATGTGGTTGTGGTTCTGTGTCAAGGAAAGGTTAAAGGAATGTTAAAGAAAATACATTTGAGTGACTATTTACATAACACTTTATCAAAATTGTATAATTTTCCTCACTATTCTGTCATTGTTACTAGCTCGCTGTGGTTAGTATTTTCATAAAAGCAACTAAACAAAACTCCATATTAATATTTTCCCTCATAATTAACTTATTTCTAGAGGAAAATTTCAATTCTCCTGTCCCCTGGCTTATTTCGTTCTTGTATTTTGGTTTATTTTGTTGAATTTATTTTTCCTTCAATCTGCCTTGAAAAGAATAAATATTATTTTGACTATTACTACAAGTTATAGTTTGTGGACTATACTAATGGAAAACTAATGGAAAAGAATAAATATTTTTATATTAATGGAAAACTAATGGAAAAGAATAAATGTTATTTTGAATATTACTACAAGTTATAGTTTGTGGACTATACTAATGGGAAACAGTGAAAATAACCAATATTTGTATAATGCTTTCCTTTTTTCAATGTCTTTATCTTTATTATTGAACTGAATTCACTGTCGAGTAATTGTAACTACGAATTTCTAATTTCACAAATGAGAAAACATAGGCTCAAATAGTAAGTGAATCCTAATCATACATACAGAAAGTAAATCAGTGTCCCCCAATTCTATATTCCATGTTTCTATAATAAGCTATCAAAAATGACATTCTGAATCACCTCATGCATTCTACAACTGAGTCTTCCACATGCTTTAAGAAGGGACTGAAGAATATAATTCTAAGAAAACATTACGAGGTTTGATCACAAAACATATGTATTTTGGGGCCAGGACATTGTTAATTTTTTTCTCACCAAGGTCATAGGTTGAAGCTCTAACCCAGCTACAACTCTCTTTGGAGTTGGAGCCTTTATAAAGATAATAAAGGTTCAGTGAGATCCTAAGGTAGGGCCCTGATCCAATAGCACGGTTGCCCTTAAATGTAGAGGGAGAGTTGGCAGGGACGCATGCTAAGACGGTAAAGGCCATGTGGGGACATAGCGAGAAGGCGGCCATCTCTACGCCAAGGAGTGAGACCTCAGGAGAAACCAACCTTACCAGCACCTTGGTCTTGGATTTTTAGTTGCCCAAACGGAGGAAATAATTTTCTGTTGTTTAAGTCACCTCGTCTGTGGTATTTTATTGTGGCAGCCCTAGCAGACTAATACAGGCATCTTCTAAAAAACTGTGAAATTTAAAACAGAATATAAAACTTCACAACAGAAGAACTGTTTACCTTCTACTCATAAACTGCATGAACTTTCTTCTTGATTCTCCTTCATTTTTTTTTTCCCTTTCTTCTCTAACGTATGTATCTCCCCTCATGGTTTTCCCTTTACCAAACTTCTGTGTTAACTTCATTCCAACATATGGTATTTGGGCTGACTACAGAAACATTTCCTCCTCCCCACTTGCTAAGTATTTATCTAAATCCAAGGTCAGTTACTGAAGAAATCTTCCCAAGGGCTTGATAGAGGAAATAAGAAACCTAAAACTGTATCAACTCTGCAAGTGGCTTTTGGTATTTGTGCAGTGCTCTGAGTAGAAGAGAGAAATTCTGCCTGATCCCCATGGATATCAGCTGGTCGCAGCAGATTTGACTTTGCCTACTTTTTAAAAAGAAACATTAATTTTACCTGTCAGGAAATTATCCAGTTCTTTCAGAATTCATTCATAATATTTGGCTTTATGGCTTCTTAAGATAGTCAAATTCCACAATCTGACTATCTTAAGAAGCCATGTGAAGGCATATTTATTTTTGTAACTTAATCCATTTATACTTTCTGATCTTCTCATAGCATATCATGCTTATTGCAAGTAGAGGAAAACATCTGTTCTAATTAAACATGAATTTGTAATGACCTTATTATATAAAATAATGAGCTAAAATAGGGAATTTGGGGACATCTTATTAAAATTACCTGCTACATATTTAGTCCTACCATTCTAGGAACTGTGCTGCATGTTTCATATTTGCTCTCATTTAGTGCTCCTAACAATATTTAAGCAGATATATTTACCTTCACTTCAGAGATGAAAGAAGTCAAATCAAATAATTCTCCAAAGCTCACATTAACTGCTGAGTGATAGAAGCAGGATTTCCAACCGAGTTCATCAAAATCCCTCCCGTTCCATTAGGACTATGGGTGGTGGTAAAACTTCAGACAAAACTCAAGGATGGAAACACATACATAAAAAGACGTCATGCATTTGGAAATTAATTTGTCCCAAACACTGTTCACATGTACCTTTATTGGTATTGCTGTGATCACTGAACACTTTTATGCATCCGGCACTATTCTGAGTACTTTACAGGAATCTGCCTATTTAATTCTGACAACAGATCTGTTAGGAGGTACTATTAATTACTTTCATCTTATGGATGGTGAAGCTGAAGTACCAAGAGATTCAGTAATTTTACAAAGGTTAAATATTTACACGTAGAAGAACAGAAAAATAACCGAGGCACGGTTACAGAGACCTCACTCTTAAGCATACTAAACTGGAAGAGGACTCTGAGAACCTCATCTTGATCCACAAGAAAGCAGCCTGCCCAATGCTGTTAAGAACGGAAGTCATTGTCTTTGAGCTAATTTTGCTTATGACATTTCTAACTCTCCTAAAGTAAAAACTGTAGAATCCACAAAACTTAATACATTGTTCAGCATCTAAGTGGACAATAAACAAGCAGCAAACAATAATGTGAGATATTAGTTGGCTTTCTTTGAGCATATATCACATACCAGGCAGTGTGGTAATGCTTTACATGCATAATTGAGGTACAGAGAAGTTACATAAATTTCCTAGCTTCACACAGTCCGTAAGTGGTAAAGTCAGCATTTATATATAGATAGTCTGGGGCGCCTGGGTGGTTTAATCAGTTAAGCATCTGCCTTTGGCTCGGGTCATGATCCCAGGGTCCTAAGATCTTGCCCCATATCAGGGTCCCTGCTCAGCGGGGAGCTTGCTTCTACCTCTCCCTCTGCCGGCTGCTCCCCCTACTTGTGTGCTCTCTCTGTCAAATAAGTAAATAAAATCTTTAAAAAAAATAAAAATAAATACAGAGAGTTTGACTCTAAAACCCATGTGTATCCATATTATCCCACAGAGGTTTGAAATCTTTTTTTTTTTTTTTAAACTATAAAGTATGGCATATATTTTGTGCCTATCAGAGAGTTCGGTTCTAGGAATTACAAGATTGATTTATTCTATCCATATTTATTAACCAACTATCATGTAACAGGAGTTGTATTGGGAATAAAATGTTGGGTACAGTTATCATGTTCCTTGCTGTCGTGAAGACCTCTCTAACAAGCTTTATGGAAAAATCTACTGAAGAAGACAGGAAATAGAAAGAAGAAAATACACTAACTATAGTTTTCATTCAGTATATGTTTATTGGTGTTTGTCTTACACATTGTATCGGGTATCAAGGATTCAGAGGTGAAGCAGAGAGCACTGATCTCAACAGTGTTTTACTACACTGTTTTGTTGAATGTACGATATCATGGATCATCCTTTGTGCCGCTAACAAAGAAGAATGAAATACCTGCTAACTAAACTCTGCCATGTCTCTCGTTGTTAGGTGCATTCTAACTTCTGAAATCTTAAAAGGTGAGACAATAAGAATCTTAGAGTTGAAAACACTGTAACAGCAGAAATGTCTTCTTATAACACAATGAGATAAATAATCACTTAAGAGGGATCTGACTTTGGGGCACTTTGGTGGCTCGGCTCAGTGGGGTAAACACCGGACTCTCGATTTTTGGCTTAGGCCATGATCTCAGGGTCATGAGATCAATCCCCATGTCTGGCTCCCTGCTGTGTAGAGCCTGCTTACGATTCTCTCTCACCCTCTCCCTTTGCCCCTCCCCCATTTATAGACACACAAACAAACAAACTAATGAATTAAATAAGATGAAAGAGATGTGACTTTGAACCAATTATGATACCTCTCTGTGCCTTAGGTTTTTTTTGTTTTCTTTTTTTTAACTACATGGAGATAATAACATACATACTTATTTGAGGGGGAAAAAAAAGGCCGTATGGATTTAAAGTACTTAGCAAAGCAAATGACAGAGAATAATACATTAAGTGTTTATTATCAGTGACAATATTGTTATTTATTTCTTGCTTCAACCAAAAATTACTGATTCTAAATGCTGGGGATGCAGAAGTGAACAATAAAAATGACAAAAATTAAAAATCTCTGCCCTCATAAAGCTTACATTTTAGCAAGAGAGTTAAATAATAAATAGGACAAAAATTAAAATACACAGAATATATATATATATACTGAAAAGTGCTAAGGATAAAAAGAACAAGGAAAGCAGGAGAAAGTAATAGAAAGTGCTGGGTGGGGGCCATTGGAAGGGTGTCAGGCACGGCCTTGCTGTCAGAATGATGGGGACAACTGGGAGCCTCTCCGATCGAGGAGCCAGTGTCCACAAAGGCCCGGGCACAGTGAGGTGGCCAGGGTAGCTGGAGCAATGTGTGTGAGGGAAAACCACTGTGAAATGAGATTAGAGAGACGGCAGAGACTGGAGCACACAGGACTTTACAACTACGGTGAGACTTCGGTATTTATCTGGTGTGGGAAGTCACTGGAAGGTTCCGAACAGAGCAGTGACACGATCTAATTCAGGTTTCCTTGGGCTGTTGTGATTAACAGCAGCTGAATGGGGGCGCCTGGGTGGCTCAGTCAGTTGAGCGTCTGCCTTTGGGTCAGATCATGGTCCCGGACTCCCAAGATCCAGTCCTGTGTCAAGCTCCCTGCTCAGTGGGGCGTCTGCTTCTTCCTCTGACCCTTTTCCCCTCTCGTGCTCTCTCTCTCTCAAATAAATAAATAAAAACTTGAAAAAAAAACCAAAAAACAAAAACGAAAAAGAGTGGCTGAACGGGAGAAGAGCAGAAGTAGGAAGAACAAATGCCTAATGGGCCAGACATCAGAGGGGTTGGCGGTGATGAGAATGACTAGAATGCTGTGGGATATACAGATAACCACAAGAGCATGGGTTTTGAGAGAGGAGGTGATGACTTTTCTCACGGACAGAGTAGGCCTTCGATAATCGTTGACTGAATTGAACTGTTTGTCCCTTCACTTAAACAAAGGGAGACTTGGTCCTTCTCACATAAATTCTCGTCCAACTCCTATTATTATTTATTTAAATTTGAAACAACCACAGAAATATATTGATTTAAAACTGTATGAAAATATTCCTGAGGACTCCTGAATTATAATCAACAGAAGCATGCTGGTCTGCTCACTACTGCTAAAATTTCTAGAAGCTTTGATTTATGAGAACATTAAGTAAACTCTGGTCATGAGGAAACCATGCAAACAAACAAAGTAGGGAGGTACGTTCAAGTGGATTTGAGTTTCCTGATTTCTCAAGAACCAGGAATACATTCAAGGAGGGGAAGGAGTTGAATTGGTGTTAGGAATCAGAATAATTTCTTACTTCTGGTCTCAATGTTGTGTTTTATTCCCTTAGATCTGACATCATTGTTATCCAGTTACTGGAGTTATTGCCTGAAATTTGCTGTGACATATGTTTTATTATTAACATGTGAATTGTAGTTTACCTATGAAGATAAAGTGATACTGAAATATAAGGGTTATACATGATTTATTTATAAGTAGAAAGTTAAAATAAATTCAAGAAAAATAAAATTATCCTCTGTTTGGAAATGAAACACTCAAGCAAAGGTGAAGAGTGAAGAAGAGCTCATCATTGAAGCTTCAAGTTCTTTTTTAAAGAAATGCAATTTTAGTAACTTTGATCTATTGCAGGTGCTTGAACAATATATATGTGCTTGTCCTTGTTACATCTGCGCAAGTTTCTAAGAATCTCATAAAAATGTAAGGCTTTATTTTAGGACAGCTACAGGTCTTGGTTATTTGCTTTGTTGTTTATGTTCAGAGTCTGGGGAAAAAAGGGTATTATATGACTTTTTAAGTACTTCAAAATATTTCTTTCAAACCAGCCTCCCACCCCCCCAAAAAAAATCTTTGGCATTGATTTTTCATCTAATAAATCTAAGAATGACATGAACTGGAGTTTTAATTAGCTGCTAGAATGGGACTACTGGGTTGTATAAACCATGGTCCCTTTCTCCTCAAGGAGTTTATAGGATGGGCAGTCTAATTTTACCATAGGTTTTAAAAAGTTAAAGAGTGGCTCTTCAGGGTGCCTGGGTGGCTCAGTGGGTTAAGCCTCTGCCTTCAGCTCAGGTCATGATCCCAGGGTCCTGGGATCAAGCCCTGCATGGGGCTCTCTGCTCTGCAGGGAGCCTGCTTCCCCCTCTCTGCCCACCTCTCTGCCTACTTGTGATCTCTGTCTCTCTGTCAAAGAAAGAAAGAAAGAAATCTTAAAAAAAAAAAGAGAGAGAGTGGCTCTTTACTGTGCCCATCAACTCTCACACTGGTGAGTCACTAAACATTTCATTTATTCAGGTAATTTAAATAATAAAAAGTAAAACAGCTGTAAAATTGGCATAAAAGTGATTCTTAATTTCAAACCCAACCACAATGATATTGTATGGTCTTCTAAAGGACTTAATGATAAAGATTATAGACTTGAAACATAAATTAAGTCTGTCTGCCAAAATCACACTTAAACTCTACAACTGTTTCCAAGTACAGGGAAATTTGACATTCTACTTTGTTTCCCTATAAATATACTTCCTGGGATACATTAAGTACTTAACCATGCATGTTGGGTGAGTGAAAATAAATATGTTTTATTTTGAAAAGTATTTTCAGAAGATCTATGTATACTACTGTATCTCAATTAATACTGACATTTTGGATTAAATAATTTGATCACCTACTCCAGATTACATTTTGTAAGATTTGACATACAATAGTTTCAAATTTTTACTACACAATATTCAAAAGTCAAAATACAAGTATCAGAAATTATAGACCTAGACTCTCAAGACACTTAAATATTTAAATGGATGGTATTACTTTATTATTACTTCCCTTTAAAATAATTTAAAAAAAAGGAAATAGACCCACAATAAAGTCACTTGGGGTTAAGCCCCCCCCCCCCCCATCAGCAAACTGACACATAATACTTAACTCAATTGTAGCTTCAGCCTCTTTCAGGAATGTAACCTTTAACCAGTTACCTGGTCAACACTAGCGAGTAATCTCTCTGATGATCCCTTCTTTGCCCCATAGGAAGGTGACCTTGCTGAAAACAATCCACTCTTTGCCAGAAATTTCCTTTTCCAGCCCCGTTCTAGCTAAAAAAATTTTCCATTTTCTATACCTCCTAGCAGTCCCTTTCAACTTGCTAATAGGATGTTGCCCGAACTCATGGATCATTGAATGAAGCCAGTTAGGTCTTCAAATTAACTCAGTAGAATTTTGTTTTTTTACAAAGGAAAGGGTAGAAATAGTCTATGTTGAACTGAGGATTCGTTGATTGAGTGATTAGGCCAAGGTATTTTCCGTTATGGACTCAGGAATAGAATTCAGGGCATCTAAGGCAAATGTTTTCAACTAGTCCTTACGTTGAGAATTTGGTAGCTTCTTCTCAGTCATTTATGCACAAAACAACTTGCTTTCTCTGACCTATCATGCCAACCATGCCTACCTATCACATTCCAAATTAATGGAGTAATATATAAAAACCTCCCCCATTTTGTTTTCTCCTGGCTATTATTATGAATATTTTTTAAAAACATTCCTATTTTTTTTTTTAAGATTTTATTTATTTGTTTGTCAGAGAGAGAGAGAGAAAGAGAAAGCACAAGCCAGGGGAACAGCAGGCAGAGGGAGAAGCAGGCTCCTCGCTGAACAAGGAGCCCCATGTGGGGCTCCATCCCATGATCTCCAACCCTGGGATCATGACTTGAGCCGAAGGCAGCTATTTAACCGACTGAGCCACCCAGGCTTCCCTTATTATTATTTTTTAAGAGGATGAAGTCATGTATTTCATAGGTAGTGATAAGTACATCAGAGAAACAAATTTTGGGGGGACAATCTGCCCAGAGGATAATGATTTCCAGGTTTCTCTACTAAAAACAAAAAGAAAACCCACACATATAAACATATATATATATGTACAAATACATGCACATCACACATATATTCTAAACTGGGGAAAATAAGTAAATAAAATGGATACTGATATCTGTTGGGCTCCTCTACTTCAAAAGAATTATGTTCATTTTCAGAGACTTATAAAGAAACCTCAAAAGCTTCATAGAAGTACATTTACTGTATTATTAATAAAATAAAAGGCAGTGAGGTATCCTGGGGAAAGTATTGATTTTAGTTTCAAATATTAGATTGTCATCTACCAGCTATTTGGCTTTGGGCAAATTAATCTTCCAGAAATTCAAAATTTTCTTATCTTTAATAATGTGGATTCCTATTATTTACTTCAATAATACTGACATACAATAGACATTCAGTAATAATATAACATTATTATAATCAAATTCAGGTTATTCCAAGATGCCCTCAACTTTCTTTCAGGAGAATTATAAACAGCCATCTAACTTACAAAGGTGAAGTAGTTTTTGCATTTCTATAACAAGAACAGAACATAGGCCGCCCTGAAAAAAATTATAAAGTGTATCTTTTTCTCCTCAATCTCTGAAGGACATTTAAAACTCCAGTAGTACTTTACCACCCACTTTATCCAAACCAGCTTTGGAAAAGAAAAGTGATCTTGTTAGTTGAAGTCTCATGGGAAATGATATTTTTAAGGAAAAATAATGTGAATAAGGAAAAAATATTTCTTCAAAATTATTTGCCTGCTCTGTGGTATTTCAAATTTTGAGATGATAGGATTGAGAGCATACAGGATATTTCAAAACTTCTTTCAAAAAAGTATTCCATATTTCGCTTTGAAATTAAAATGGGGGAGCAGATAGGAAAGACAAGGGCCATTTTAAATCAGTATTGAAATATATAATATGAAGAAAATCAAGCTATTATGGATTCAAAATTGTAGATGTCCACATAATTTAGGAGTCCATAAATGATTCTGCCTATCGCCTGATCTCTTGGAAGCACAACCTGATCTTCACGTAGAAAAGTGTCAAAACTTTGTATAACACTTGGAGGCCAAGCTTTAGACTCATTTTGGTAGCCCAAAGGCCCCATGAAGACAAATTATTGCTGTTTTGCTCGGCAATAATCCTCAGTGACTTGAACAGCATGTGACACAGAGGAGGGGCTCAATTAATAGTTATTCAATAAATGAACTCACATCAACTGCCTCGATTCACTGCAAAAATATTCATAATAGGACTTGCAAATCTGATCACTGATGCACTGAGAATATTGCTTTCCTTATTCTTCACCACTGTTCCCATTCTTTAAAAAGCCTGTTCTATTATCATAGCCTTAAAAAATAAACTTTTCATGTTAAAATAAGTATAGACTCACAGGAAGTTGCAAAAATAGTAGAAAGAGCCCCTCCCTCAGCTTCCCTCAATGGAGAGATCTTATATAACTCCAGTAGAAGAGCGAGCCAGGAAATGGGCATTGGTACATGACTGCATCAGTTTGACGACAGACTTTATTTCCTTTCCACTCGCATTCATTTACGGGTGCGTGCTTATGTTCTATGAGATTTTATCTCAGGTATAGATTTGTATAACCACTGCCACATTCAAGATGCAGAACTGTTCCATCACACAACAGAACTGCCTTGTGCCACCTCTTGTGTTCATGCCCTCGCACCCCCCACCCCGATAGCTATCTTCTGGCAACCACTTACCTATTCTCCATCTCTAGAGTTTCATCCTTTCAAGAATATTATATAAATAGAATCACAGGCATGACACCTTCTGAGATGGACTTTTTTCACTAAGCATAACGCTCTTGAGGACCACCCAGGTAGCTGTAGCCATCAGTAGTTAATCATCTCCCTGCATCATCAAATGGGTACCTATAATCTATCTTTCACTTTGTACCTTTGGGGATCTTTGAGAACTGCAAATCTGATGTTGTTGCTCTTTAGAAGCTCCCAACTGATTTACTATAAAGTCAG
The DNA here is from genome assembly GCF_022355385.1 of Mustela nigripes. Lineage (NCBI taxonomy): Eukaryota > Metazoa > Chordata > Mammalia > Carnivora > Mustelidae > Mustela > Mustela nigripes. Next base: position 252,426,671 of record NC_081557.1, on the reverse strand, counting down.
AATCCTTAAACATGGCACAAAGAAGCCCACTAACCCTCATCCTGCTTACCTCTCCAGTCACCACTTAAGCCTCCCTGCCTTTGCTTTGTATCTTCTCACCATCCTGGATTCTTTCCTGCGTGCCCAGAAAGGCCCCTTCTCATCTTCGAGGATGTGAGTGTGTCTTTCTGGAACGTTCTTCTCAATCTCAACTATTCTTCCTCCTTGTGTCCCATTCCCTGTACTTGGCTAAATCACTAATCCCTTTGATACCTGGGATTTATAGAGATGGGGACCAATTAATGAAATTGTTATTTTGGATTACTCATACTTGTGCTCAATATATGTTTATTATTTTTAGGATTTAAGTTCAGAAAAAGAATTTAGCATTCCATTCTTTCTGGGACTGGCCATGTATTACACCCCTAGTTAGAGCCACATGAAGAGACATCTGCCCGCAAGTACTAGCTCCTGCACATTCTAGTTGTGAAACTTTGGACAAATCTCTAAACCAGATGAACATTAGGTCTCTTTAAAAAAAATTGGGTAAAGTAGACTTATGAATGATAATGCAGTATTTCACATCCAATAAAGTTCCTGGCACATAATACGTGCTTAATAAATATTTTGTGTTATTTGTGACTATCCATATAAGATATGCAAATGGTGAAAACATACAAGGAAATTATATGAAGAAAACAAAAAATCTGTTTGTGTATTTTCCATGTCCTCTAAAGTCACGCATTACAAATACAAATGACACAAAATAGAAATTCTGAATTCTATGAAAGTGAAAAATTCACTTGATATCTACCATAATGTAACTTTTAACAGTCATCACATATGTATTAGACATCACAGACTATGTCTTACAGTATATCTGACAGATCCAGTGGTATCTGAAAAGAATTATAGTTATTTGTACTTTTTAAGAGGACACAAATGAAAAAAAGATGCAATGTGATCATAAAACCCTAATTCATTAATATTTTGCTTTACTGCTTAATAATGAATCTCTTTATTATTATAGCCTTTGTGGTATTACACTCTCACTGCTAAAATTAATTTCCAACAATGTGGAAATTAATCTGGCTTATATTAAAGGCAAAGGGAAACATAGTTGCATATCAAAGAATATGGATTCAGCACACACTTAAAGTAAACAGAAAAAGTTCCCCAGCAAGTATCTAGTAAATAAAATTTATTATATACCAAGATGAATTTATTATAATAAGCAAATTTAATTTATGGTAACAGAGATTCAATGCCTATTTTTATGTTATATAACTCACAGTACTTTCAGTTATTAGTCATTCAATTTATCCTACTTACAATTATATATAAACATATATATATATATTAAAAAGATTTAATTAATTTATTTATTTGACAGACAGAGATCACAAGTAGGCAGAGAGGCAGGCAGAGAGAGAGGAGGAACCAGGCTCTCCGCTGAGCAGAGAGCCCGATGTGGGGCTCGATCCCAGGACCCTGAGATCATGACCTGAGCCGAAGGCAGGGGCTTTAACCCACTATGTCACCCAGGCGCCCCACAATTATATATTTTAAATGTAGAAGAATCTTCACCTATCACTAGCAGTGATGGACCCAAGATAGCCTTTCTGCTCCACAAGCCTCCTACCACCAACCACCAAATAATGTGAAAATTCTTAATACATTAAGTGTGAGGAAGAAAATGAAACAGAGAGGTGAGCAAACTAACAGTGTCAAAATATAGGTCTTCAGAAAGAGAGGACCAAATAAAGCTACATGATTCTGTGGGCTGACTATAGACAGAGCACTTTGATGTTATTGCAAATATTCTACACACATGAAAAAGTAGTCACTAGATGATAGTCACTATGTGACAGTCATCTGCAGTCTCCCTTCTATTTCTCTAATAGGTATATTTTACCAGCAAGTATTTTATATTTAGCTAGTTAACTTTTAATGAATAGCAACATTTTTAAGATGCAAAAATAAATAGACGATAACTTCCCTTTGGCAGACAGACTCCTAGGTGGCCCCCATGACCCCTAACTACTGGTGTTCACACGTTTGTGCAATTCCTTACTCTTGAGTGAAGGTGAGACCTGTACCTGGTTCTACTATGTAGAACATGGCAAAGGTGGTGGAACGTATGTCATCACATGCATGATCTACACTACATATTTTGTCTATCTTATGGAACGATTTAGCATTCTGGCTCTGAAGAAGTAAGCTGCCATGTTGTGAGCTGACTACAGAGAGGTGACAGGCCAAGGAGCTGAGAACAAAAGTTAGCAAGAAACGGAGGCCCAAAGAATATAATGTTGCCCACGACCACGTGAGTTTGGGAATGGATTCTACCAGTCCAGCATTCACATGAGAACTCATCCCTGGTGGAACTATAATTGCAGTCTTATAGAAGAACCACCCAGGGTAGGCATGGACTCCTGACCACAGAATATTTCAGATAATACATGTGCGTGTTTTAGGTTACTAAGTTTATAGGAGCATTGTTATATACCAGTAGATAATACAAGTCCTAACTCTTTTCTCAGGATTTGTGAGTTAGAATGCAAACTTGAGGATATGATTTGGCTTTGTATCTTTATTTATAGCAGGAATTCCCAGTCTTGGTGCCATTGATATTTGAGGACACACAATTCTTTGTTGTGTGGCTTTATGGGATGTCATCCTGTGCACTGCAGAATGTTTAGCAACACCTCTGGCCATTAGATGCACTAGATGCTGGTAGTATTCACTACCCACAGTTGCAACAACCAAAAATATCTCTAGAAGTTGCCCAATGTCCCTCTGGGACGAAGTTACCTTTGAGAACTCCTGGTGTGGAGGAGTTTCTTCAGTTACCTCTAAGCTGCGTTTATTCACTAAGAGAGCTACTGCATGCTGATCGTGGCTTTAGGATATTTTAAATATATATTAATCTGAACATGAAATGGCTCCATGGTTGCTTTTCAACTTGTAAAATGGCTCAAGGGCTGTAAATAAAAGTACATTGGATGACTTTCAAAAACACAGACTCTGCTTTTTCAACTTCTGGTAATTCCAGGCTTCTAAGACGCACTTCCACAAATCACACATTAATATTTTAAAATTGCTTTTATTCTGTGCTTTTACTTAATGAGAACATGCACACAGCCACATAAGAGGAATCCAACGCGAAACGCAAAACACGAAGCATCCCCACGGTGTGCTTGGATGTGGTCCACAATGGGGGTACTTAAAGAGAGAAAGAGAAGTCATGGCAGCTTCACGTTTTCTGATTTCAGAGAGGACATGGCACAGACTGAATTCTGCCAGCCTCTTGTTTGTTACATTACATCTGCCCTGCAAAGATGTTCAAATGCCTCCAGAGTCCAGTGGCTTTCTGAGCGAGAAACCTGAGAATGGAACTTGTTGCTTCATTGCCACTCCAGTCAGTGATCACAAATGATTAGCTCTCACAATGGCATACCTCATAGATGTGTTCTCAAGTTAAACATTTAAGGAAGAAATCAAGAAAAACCAACAAACCTGCTCTCTGAAACGAGTTTCTATCTTCCCCTTTCCATTTATTATACAGTTGGATTCACATCATTAACATGCAAATCATACTGCACTACAGTGCATTTTAAACAAAGAACTGAAAGCAGGGCTTGTAATTTCCTTATGGGTTGATAAATAGATTTTGCTTTAAAAGCGTATAATAAACTGTGATCATTTTGCTTATGTTTTTTGGGGTTGAATAATAATTTCAAAATTAAGCCAAGAGAATACTATTTTTCTCACCTTGCTTAGGGTCACTGTTTAAGTTACCCTAATTTTAGCGTGAAAATCTAAAGACTGTGGTAACCAAGTTAAATCAGAAAAGTATGGTTTTTGTTGTCATTGTTTTTTTATTTTTTTTCCGGGAGACGAAATGTTTTTATCTTATCTAAATTTCTATTCTTGTTTAAATAAAGTTAACTTTTTAAAAATAAAGTTAAAAGACTAGAAATTGACTTGCAAATAGATTAAATGAATGTCTGATTTAAGCTATAGGGAAAGAAGTCTAAATTAAAATAATAAATAAACAAGTGTAAATCATGCTACACGTTATATATCTTTAGTGTTACCTGTACTTCTAAGTACATGATAATATAAACTATTATGGATAGGGTGGGGGGAATTTATGATCCCAGAGTCCTGGGATCGAGCCCCGCATCAGGCTCTCTGCCTGCTTCCCTTCCTCTCTCTCTGCCTACTTGTGATCTCTGTCTGTCGAATAAATAAATAAATAATCTTTAAAAAAACAAAAACAAAAAAACTAGAATGAAACAAAACAAAACAAAAAATGCCCACAACAGCCTGCCTCTAAGAACGCGATACAACTAACAATGATAATCACATTCCCCTTCTCACCTCCCTTCCATGGTTCTCTCCTGTTTATAGCATGTACGATTAAATTCCTTAATGTGTCTGTAATAGATCTTTTGTAGCAATGGCTTCTCCTTCCTCTACAGCCTTATTTATCACCACACCTCATTAGCTATCATCCAATCCATCTATTTAAGAACTATTTGTCGTATCCAAACACACAGGTTGTCTGAGATCTGGGTACATCCGCCATTTCCTTGATGTGAACAAATATATACTGAATATCTACTACGTGTCAGGCATTTTCTAGGGTCTAGAGATAAAGCAACAAAATCAACAAGCAAAAGTTCTTCCATTCATGAGGAGGCAAATAATAAACAAGATATGTAAGTAAAATATGTGTAGGTTAGATAGCAATACATGCAAAGGAGAAAATTCTGAAATTTAGGTTGGTGATCAAAGCAGGCCTAACTGAAAGGTGGCGTTGGAAGGCAATGAAGCAGTGAGTCACAGAGAGAATAAGGCAAGACTACTTGATACAGAGGGAATAGCAAGTAAAAGGATTTGCCTCTCTGCATCCTTCTTTCTTTAAATTAAAAAAATAAGAATAGCTTTATTGAGAGATCACCCATGTACCACATAACTTAGCCACTTAAACTGTTCAACAACTGAATGGTTTTCAGTTTATTCGTTGAAGTGTGTATCTAATACCACAATCTACTTGAGAACAATTTCATTGCTTGAAAAAGAAACCCCATATCCATTAGAATTCACTCCCCATTTTCACCCCAAGCCACAGCTTTAGAAACAACTCATCTGCATTCAGTCTATATAGATGTGCCTGTTCCAGACATTTCACAGAAATGGAATCACATGATATATGTCCTTTTGTGATTGGCTTACTTCATTTAGCATGTTTCCAAGGCCCATCCATGTTGTAGCATAAATCGGTACTTCATTGTTTTCATTGGTTAGAGAATAATATTCTGTTTATGATTACATACCACATTTTATTCATCCACTCATCTGTTGGTGGACATTTGGGCTGTTTCTACTTTTTTCAATTATAAATAAATGCTGCTGCCATGAACACTTCTGTACACTTTCTCACGTGGATATATGTTATAATTGTTCTTGGTTATATACCTAAAAGTGGAATTGTTGGAGCATACGGTAGCTCTGTTTAATCATTTGAAGAACTGACAAGACTGTTTTCCAAAATGGATATACCATTTTATAATCCCAACAGAAGCACATGAGGGCTCTAACTTCTCCATATCCTTGCCAACACTTAGAGTTATCTTTTTGAATATAGACTATCAAATGGTTTAAATTGGTATTTCATTATATTTTGATTTGTATTTTCCTTGATGGCTAATGATGTTGACCATCTTTGTGTATTCTTGGACATTTGTATTTCGTTTTTACAGAATGTCTCTTTAGATTCTATACCTAATTTTTAATTGAGCTAATTGTCTTTTATTACAGAGTGATATGGATTCTTTATATATTCTAAATACAAATCTCTTATCAGTCATATAATTTGCAAATAATTTCTCCAATTCTGTGGGTTGTCTTTTCACTTTCTTGACAGTACCCTTTGAACAACAATGGCTTTTCATTTTGGTGAAGCCCAATTGATCTATTTTTCTGGGTTGTTTGTGCCTTTCTTGTCATAGCTAAGAAATCATTGCCTAATTCAAGTTTATGAAGACTTATTCTTATGTTTTCTTCTAACAGTTTCAGTGTTAGCTCTTAAAAAAAAATATTCTGCCAAATTCTGTTCTTTACATTTTGGTTCTTCATTGCATACAGTTTGCTCCAGGTTAACGAGTTTGTGGTTGTCATACATGTTTTATCTACACAGACTATAATGAAATTAATTTGGTTTACGTTTACTGGATTAAAACTGTCACTTCCATAGGTCCTGGAAATTATTCCTAAATTATTTTAGTTGGAATTAAGAGTGATCCCACCTCCTAGTTTCTTTAAATAGAAAGGTAATTATTAAAAAAAATATGAATTTTTCTAGCTAATTCAAATTGGTCAGTTTATTTTATTTACCTACATGTTCCTCGGGGAATTTCACTGTTGTTCCCACATACTTTCAACAAAAGGAATTGTTACGGGACTAAATGTCATGGTATATATGAGAAACTATACCTAGCATATCAACTGACATGACTACCTTGCATACAGTAGACATTCCGTAAATGAGAGATAATAGTATTATTTTATTTTAAAAAATAAGAATCACAACACCTATCTCTTGGTGTTATTATAATTAAAATGTGGGTCTTTCCTTCCTCTCTCCCTTCCTTTCTTTCCTCACTCCATCCTTTCTTCTTCTTCTTCTTCTTTTTTTTCCTTTCTTTTCAGACTGCAGAGCTACACAGAGTTGCTCCAGTCATCAAAATAGCATGACATGTCAAGAGACTGTGGTGACTGAACTGGCTTGGACCAAAGCCCAGCTGCCCCCAACACAGCAGACACAATATCTCCGTACCTGGCAAAGCAAGACAATAGCTTGCTCCCAACACTAGCTGGGCTGAAGCTTCTGATTTGCCCTGTGCCCATTCCTTCTTCAGGTCACGTGTTATCGTCTCAGTGAGGGCTTTTCTGAGCACATTATCTATAACTGTCACACAACCCGTCTCTCTTCCTTTCTGGCATTTCCCTATAGCTGTTATCATCATTTAACATGTTTTAAGATCCATTTTGAGTTCATTTTTGTGACGAGTAAGGTACGGGTCCAACTTCATTCAGTGGCATATGGATATCTGATTGTCCTTCTATGGTTTGTTGAGAAGACTATTATCTTTTTCCAGCTGAATTGCCTTATCCTTAAATTCTTGTGTCTGGTGCACACCAACTCATCATCCAAAGCAACTCAAATTCCATTCATGCTGTCAACAATTATAGAATTGTGCAATTTTAAATCTCAAATCAGTGCAATTAGTTTCCCAAGAACAGGAACTATGGGGTTTTTGGTTTGTTTTTCTTTCCTTTTTGAAAGTCTCGGTGCCTGCTACATAACTGGCTCTTAGTAATGCTGGGTAAGTTAAAGAAGGACATTTCAGATGGATCCCAAATGTTGGTAGTATTCTGATGACTAATGGTACCAATGAAAGGCATTTAAATTTAGGTGCAAAGTTACAAAAGTGGGTTGAAGTGATACTTTCCAGTATCTTGAAGGATTTTAATTGCCTGCTAAATTAGAAAGATTCTGTTGAGGCTTATGAGCAGAGAATGAAGTTCTGTTTTAAGAAAATTAACTTGGCTACAGAATGTGGGCTATGAGGAGAAAAAAGAGAAAGAAGAGGTAGAAACAAGAATAAGGAGGTGATTATAATAAACATTAGAGTTAAAATGTAGACAGGTCACAATGGCACTGGTAATGAAAAAGGTAATCCACATTTTAAAATGCATTCCTATTATTAGTTCATTATTGAAACAAAGATATCAAACAGGGAATTGGAAATTCACAACTAGAGCTCAGAATAAGTTTGTGTTAGAAGTGCAAATCTGGTAATTCTCTATTCAAACATGCTAGCGAAACACGTGAGGACAGATGAAGCTAATGAGGAGAGAAGAGGAGAAGGAGGGAGTGACAAAGAAATCTCTTGGTGTTTAAAAGAGAACTGGAATTTAAGATTTCCTGAAACCTAAAGGGAAAGAAAAAGCCAGAAAAACGTGAGAAGAGCTAGAGAACCTTATTGAAAGTCTTAATCCCGGAATTGCTTTCATATTTCTAGGACATTTAAACATCAAAGACATACTGGATTTGTTTGTAAATAAAAGAAAACATATACACATTTCCCTGGGAACATATATGTTTGTTTCTTTCTTTTTTTCTTTTATTTATTTTAGAGAGAGAGAGAGGATGAACACAAGTGGAGGGGGATGGGTGACGAGAGAGAGGGAGAGGGACAAGCAGACTCAGCATGAGTGTGGAGCCTGACTCGGGTCCCGAACCCCCCATCCTGAGATTATGGCCTGAGCTGAAACCGAGATTCAGATATTCCACCAACTGAGTCACCCAGGGGCTCCAACATATATGTTTCAATTCATAGTTTTTGTTACTTGTGCCTATTTCATAATTAGCTGAGATGGATTTTCTCTAAGGAAACAGGATTAAAATAGGATATTAAAATGTCTGAAGCAAAGAGGAATCAGGGCTATATAATAAACGACAACATACACAGAATGGAAAAAAAATTATAACCCTTTCTCTTTATAGTTCCACTTACAGGAATATGTTATAAGAGAATTTTATGAAAGATATCCATATATGTACATAAAGTGCTGTATATTTTGCTGCATACTATGGGGAGCAGATGAAAAGAATCCAAATATGTAGTTTGAAAGTGGCTGAAGTGGCCTATTGATTATTGCCTCTTTCAAAAATGCAAAATATGCGGTGATAAATATAGAAGCTATACAGATACATCTAAGAGTTCATTTAAAATCTAAGAGGAAAAAGACAAAAAAGTACAAGACCCAACAGTATATGCCATAGTATTATAAACATGTAAATACATGTTAAAAGGTATAATTTGCATTTCTGGATTGAATTATATAGATGTGCTAAATAGACAACAGAACAAAAAACTCTGCATAGGCTATCTCATAGTCTTTGACTTTATCTCAAACTCTTCTATTGGAAACAAAATATGTGGATATATTTATGGGTATAACTTTATATAGCAATGTTATCAGGCATATTGCATTCGTCACACAATTCTGTGTGACGAATGCAATTATCATTTAATATCATTGATGTCTAACATGTCAATTATCATTTAATATCCTATATAGTGAATCAGAAAACCATACAGCAACAAAAATGTCAATCTTACTCCTACATATTATACTGACCTAAATGAAGGACTGTCATTTCATGTAAACCTACATTTTACCAAAGTCACTTAAGATGTAAAAATAATTTTACAAGGCTCTCTGCTGCATCTGCTTATAAAATAAGTTCAATTACATTCTTTTTTGGTAATATGGTACATACTCATATGAATTAAATAATTGTCATTAAAAATGCACAATGGCAGCTTTCAATTAAGTGATATTTCCCATAAACAAGAAAAGGTATAAATTCACCTTTATCACAAAAGCAAAAATCATTAACTCTCATCAAGTACTCCAAATGTATTTAGTAAAACTCTAACATAAGAGTTAAAGAACTTAAGTAAAGAAAAACAAAAAACAAAAACCAAAAAAACACTGCTTTTTCACACTAGAACAACTTCGAGTTACAAACCCAATTTCTCTTCTCATTTGTTATTATAAATATGTAATAGTTCAATGTGCTGCTTGAAAAAGTCTATACTAGGGTGCCTGGGTGGTATAGTTGGTTAAGCCTCTGACTCTTGATTTCAGCTCAGGTCGTGATCTCAGGGTTCTGAGATCACATTCAGCCCAGAATCTGCCGGAGATTCTCTCTCTCCCTCTCCTTCTGCACCACCCCCACGCATGGGTGTGCACTCTCTCTCTCTCTAAATAAAATCTCTTAAAAAAAATAAAGACTCTACATCATTAATGCATGAATCAAGTTGCATTTTATAGCACCCGCTTTAAAGAATATATACACTGGGGTGCCTGGGTGGCTCAGTGGGTTGGGCCTTTGTCTTAGGCTCAGGTCATGATCCCAGGATTCTGGGATCGAGCCCCGCATTGGGCTCTCTGCTCGGCAGCAAGCCTGCTTCCCCCTCTTTCTCTGCCAGCCTCTCTGCCTACTTGTGAGCTCTCTGTCAAATAAACAAATAAAATAAAAATAAATAAAGAAAGAATATATACATTATTTGATCTTAGACTCCTCCTTAAATCAACTTCACTTAAATTCATTTGTTTGATAATGTTTGGGGGGGGGAATAATTACTGCATCCTGTTGAAAGGCAATGCTAGTAACGCAAAAACAACTACCTAGGAATATTGCAGGGAATCGAAACAAAGTCTAATTCCTAAGGTAGTTCTTCTCCACTCAACTGGGTGAAATTTACTCTTATTTTATCCCTTACTACTTTTCCAAATTCCTGCTCCAATTTTATCTGCCCGAATATCTTCTCGCAGGCTTACCTTCTCTACCTCCTGTCTCTGTGCTGCTCGTAAGTCTTCCTCCTCTTTCCCTTTTAAGCTTAATTCTTTAACTTACTATTGAGTGTTAATATGAGTCGCTCAAGAAATTATTTCCATTTAGATGTAGGTTTCTGTTTGGTTTAATCTAACCAGTAATAATGCAAATATTCCTTAGCATATCTATTAAAGAAAATAGATATGGGCTAATATATTCCCTTTTCTAGTTTTTTTTTTTTTTTTAAAGAATTTATTTATTTATTTGACAGGGAGAGAAAGAGAGAGAGCACAAGTAGGCAGAGAGGCAGGCAGAGAGGGAGGGGGAAGCAGGCTGCCTGCTGAGCAGAGAGCCCAGTGTGATGCTAGGCGGAGTTTAATCCCAGGACCCTGAGATCATGACCTGAGTCTGAAGGCAGAGGCTTAACCCACTGAGCCACCCAGGCGCCCCTAGTTTTTTTAATCTTAACAATAAACATAACAAAACAAAACAAAAACAGGTTTTGAAGGCCACCTGCATAAGAATGTTCAATGTTGCGATCAAAAGAAGCTTGCAACCAAGTCAGTGTGATCTCATAGAGTCTGTCCCTAATCTCTGCCGTGCCTATAGTTGACTCTCAGAGCACAGACAGCTAAATGCCTTCAGCTACAAAAGAGCAGGAGTTCTTCTTTTGTTTAATTTTGTTATTTAACAACTACTCAGGAGGCTTGACCAATGTGACACTACCTTTAATCCCTAAAATAGAATTACAACAGAATTGAGAAAATAATCTTCCCTCAAAGAGGGCTTGAGGGCACCCTCAGGGGAGAGAGCAGTTTAGTTCAAGACAATGTAAAAGGAATCTTCAGGGAAAAGGATTGAGTATAGGAAGTTCCCTAATTAGGAAGCTTCAGAAGGCTGAAATCTGAGTGCTTTCCTGACTTACTGTTGACAAGAAGAAGAGAATGGAGTAGCTTTGAGCTGATACCAAAGGCCTCTGACTTTGTCTGGACAGGGAGCACAGGCATGCTTTGTCAGCACAGGCTGCCCAGCCCCAGGGCAGACAATTGGGATGGCATTAAAGACCACGGGCGATCCTGAGAAGTTCAGCATTCTGCTGGTAGCTCGTACCCATGGCTTGAACGTGAAGAACGTAGTGCAGCAACAGCGTGAAACACGCCGCTATCAAGACAAAGGAATCAGAGGGTTCTGACATTGGTTCCCCTTGGTTTAAACCTAATGAAGGAGGGTTCATGGGAGCTCTGCATATGTGATCCAGAGTTTGGGGACAAAACAGAGAAAGAAAGGCCAAGACGCACCAAGAATCAGCTATAATTCTACTCTAAAGATGAAAACCAGGCTCCATGAGTTTCTCAGGGACCAAAAGGGGAAGGGGGCTGTCCTGGAAGTTAAGGGTGACTGCTCGGAGGCAAAAAGTGCTATCTAGATTCCCAGGCGCATAAAGAGGAAGTGTAAGTGGTCGTCCAGCTGGAACAGGCATCATCATTCATTTTCACAGGAAGTACAGTCAGATATTTTCCACTGGGACCATGTGGCTTTCAAAAATCTGCCCAAAACAGAGATGCACTTTATGTGTCTTTCTAGAGAGACCTATTTTGGTAAGACCTTTCCTAGGCCTCAGCTCTCCTCTCCTCCTCCCCTCCCACATTTAAGCATCTAGGAACCCACGTGGGGGCAGGGGAGATAAGTGGAAGCATTGAGTGAACAAAATGGAGAGAAATGGAGAGAACAAAATGGACTCTAAGCACCATTTTACATGGCAAGCTGCCACCTGAGGCACTGAGGAGAGGGGCACATTGTGAAGAAATTCTTACTGCAAATGAAGTTCAGAAATGTTGCTACGTATGAAACTATACATTAAAATTTAAAAAAAACCTGTATTATTCTTGGAACTAAAAGTTACGATCCGGGAGCAAAGGTAGCTATAAGGACAGGGAAAGCATATGGCAGGATTAAAATAGGGTGTTGGATGACTGAACTTGGGATCCTGATTTAATGTGGGGATTACAGGCCATTTGATTATTCTGGGAGAATGAAATGCTGAGCCACAGCCTTTCAGACATCCATGGTGTTTTAAAAATCCTGTCCTAGGTACTACTGGCTATGAGTTGATAGGAGATGAATGCCTAATAATTTTTTGAAGCTACTGAGACCTGACATTTTGCTGTTTGTTTGTTTGTTTCTTTCTTTCTTTCTTTCTCTCTTTCTTCCTTTCCTTTCCCTTCCTTCCTTCCTTCACGTAGCTTTGGTTGTAGCATGGGGATGGGAAGCAATTGTTAATTTCCTATACTTATTAGTCAACCAACATATCTCAGTTACTCTGGCCCAGAGACAACGAACTATAAAAAGATCCATAGTATCAATTATATGTCAAAAAGCAAAACAGAACAAAAATCACACCAAGAGATAATCACTATAAAAAGAAATGGTAATATTAGTGCCTTGACCCATCTTCCTCTATGTGAAATTTTTTTTAAATAGCTAAAATGTGTTAGCGAATTTATTATTTATTTTCATTAAGAAAAAAAGAAAGAGAGGTTCTTCTTAATATATGGTCTAGTTCAGCGGGTCTCAGTAGGAACAATGGTGTCTCTTAAGGGATATTTGGCAATGTTGAGAGATATTTTTGGTTCTAAGAACTGGGAGGGAGGGAGGGATGATATCCAGCGGATAGAGGGCAACGCTAGCCCACAATATTCAAGATTGCCCCTTAGAACAAAGAATTATCCTGCCTCATATGTTAAAATGCCCGGTGGGTGCCTATCTAGAGCGCTGAGATGGAGAAATCCTGAAGTAGGCAAGAGGGAGGAAAAAATAGGCATATGCCTTTTGGACTAAGTTTTGCCATCAGATAAAATGTTTGTATGCGTACACATGTGTGTGTGTGTTCTTTCAAGGATATTTGACAAGCTGAAATGGAAAAATGTCATATCAGTAAAAATATTATCCTACATTAGTACAACTAATAAAAACTAATTCCAACTTGTTTCTCTGTATGGAATATGTAAATATCTTTGCTTTCCTCTTCTTGGGGAAGTTACCGCAATTTTGCTTTGAGAAACTATCCAGTCTGAGGGGTCTACAAATGTACAGGATGCCATAGAAGACGCTCTCTCCTTCCCTGGTCCAGAGGTGGGTCTGCGAGTCAAGCTAGACCCAACTAGATGTTCTGGAAATCTAAATCTTGGGAGAAGCAATATCAGGGTACAAGATACACTAAGGCCTTGAAGAAAAGAAAAAAAAAAAATTCAATTATATTTTGTTTTGTTTTCCCTTGGATGGTTTCAAGTTTCTCATCTAAAATATTCACTTAATTCTTTTTTTTAAAAAAGATTTTATTTATTTGACAGACAGAGATCACAAGTAGGCAAAGAGGCAGGCAGAGAGAGAGGGGGAAGCAGGCTCTCTGCTGAATGGGGCTTGATCCCAGGACCCTGGGATCATGTCCTAAGCCAAAGGCAGAGGCTTTAACCCACTGAGCCACCCAGGCACCCCTCACTTAATTCTTAAGACCAAAAATTGTTTTCATAGTTTCTGCCTTGTTTAAATCAACCCCATTCAGTGAAAAAAGGTAAAATGCTTAGCAAATTACAAGCATTTATACATAAATAATATCTTCTATATTCTTTTTCTTTTTAAATACCTTATATATTCTATCCTAACAATCTAAAAATCACTAATTTCTGCATTGTTTTTTAGATATTTGGGCCATTCTGGATCAAAGTAACAAACATGTGACAGTGGATGTCTGCTAAACAAAACCACAAAAAAAACAATTAAATGACATATTATATTATATGCTTCTGATTACTGCATTTTAGTTCAACATTTTCACAATTTTATGTTTTTCCAATCTGTTCTTTTTATATGTCTTTGTGACACTATTCACAAAACCCTCTCAGTTCAGTAAATGAAATACACTTTTTTCCAGTCATCAGATTCAAAAGAATCTTGCTTAAAGATTTTATTTTTTGTCCCAGGTTCTACTGGTGACCTTAGCTTTATTTGATGCCTCATCAGTATAACGTTATTCTAACCACAAAGAAAGGGAATCGTAGACCAGAATTCCAACCTTCTAAAGCCAGGATTATTAGAGTTTCTGCATGTGTTTTAGGTAGAGACTGACAGTCACAATAACATCTAAAAGCTTGGCTTTCTGGTAAGTTTGGTTTAACATTAAGTATCTGTTGCTCTGATTTGAAAATGTTCAAATCAAGCAGGTAAAGAAGAACCAAGATTTTATGTTGGACATGCCAATATTTACTGAGACTCATGAAAGCCCTTTTGCACTGAAGAGAAAACTAGTTAGTTTGCCTTCTTGCCCTGATAGCTTGAATTTAGTGGGGAAATCATTATTGGCTTAGAGAAGTTATCTGTATAGATCAATTTCTAATACCTCGTGCCAATTTACTGATGAATTAGAATACATGACAATTACTCATGAGTAAATTGATTTGAAAACAAGATCTAAGCATACTGTTTAAGTTTTTAAAATTAAGTACTCTAACTCAGTAAGTGAATTTTCAAGAATAAAATACATAGATAAAGCTCCTTCCTATAACAGCTTAGTGTTGACTATCTTTCAGTTAAATACGCTGATGCTATTTTCAAGGTTTTGATGACAACCCATCATTTATATGAAATAGACTTGGTAATAAAGTACGTCTACATGCCAACACTCCTTTTACTCCCTTGAAGAGCTAGAAGTTCAGAAAAATGTACGCTGACCAAACCTTCAATGGATAATTACAATATAGTGTTTCATTCCTAACACCTGTTAGAGCATAATTAAAATAATTTAGAGGTAAAAACTAGTCTTTTCTAAAACGATGCCACATAAAAAAATTGATGTTTTTGAAATGCTGCATGTATGATTTCAGTGGTTTCAAACTGTGTCCTCATGCTGCCAGTGAAGTTTTGTGTCTTTGTTGCAAATAATAAATTACTGCCCTGAAGTTACAAAGTCTCTTCTTTCCTCCTACAACTAATGTGATATATTTGCAAGACTGGCATTAAGTAATGTTTGAAAACAAAGTAATTTTCTGTGCACTACTTATGTGTGTGCTTGTGTGTATGTTGCTACTGACATAAAATATCTACCTTACCTCACTTCCCTAAAAAGGTGGTGGGGGGGGGGAGTAGAATTACTGAGAATGGATATATCCAGACACTGGGCAGTAGAATGGTTCCTTGTCAATAACGTACTGGTCCGTGTTAGTGAGTTCAGGATATGATGTATACTGCAGGATGCCAGAATGGGAAAGGGTCATAGTGTTCATCTAGTTCAATTGGCCCTTCTCAGAGAGGAGTTCACAATACTTAAGGGTCAAAGCTGGACTGAAATATACCAGTTTCTGAAATCCAAGTCCTGTGTTTTTTGTTTTGTTTCGATTTGCCAATGCCACCGTTTTCCCCAATCTACCGAAACAGGATCATTTTGGTGATGAAATCTAGGAAGCTGACTTCGCCTGATAAAAACCCACCCCCACCCCCACAAAATGGTTTGGATACACTCCTGGGATGAGGACTGCTAACCCAGTAGTTGTGTTGCAGCAGTGGCTCTTAAACTTCAGCAAACATAAGAACTGCCTGGAGAGCTTGTTTAAACAGTTTCCTGGGTCACCAACCAATGCTTCTGATGTAGTCAGTCTGGCATACAGCATGTGAGTTTGTAGTTCTAACAAGCTCCCAGGGAAGCCTACTGCTACTGGTCTGGGGGTCACACTCTGGAATCACACTGCTGTGAAGAGCAAGGCTGTTAGTAGAGGCAAAGACTTGGAGCAATGCTTTCTCCAAGGTAGTGCTGGCAGTGGTGATACACATGAGACCGAGGGCCATGGGTGAGGGGACATCAGTAGGCTTTGTTTTTACCCACGGCCAGATTCCTCGACATCCTATCATAGGCCAGTCTCCTCCTTTTTTAACCCACATCTGACAATGCCAACAACTGTAGTAAAAAGTGGGTCAGGCCAGCTGAAACATGCAAACGCCTGTGGGTTGGCGGATCCAGACTCTCTGGCCTGACACAGTTACAGCTCTGCTCCATGGTTTCCATCTTTGGGGCAGACTATATTTTGAGCAACAGTATTTTCTTCCCAGGACTCTCTTGAATATAATCTTGCCATAGAGAAGATAAAACTGGGGTTTCCCAGTTTTAAAACTGACAGGGTTTTAACACGGTAACACCCTAGGTCCTGGGGAAACCAAGAGGGTTGGCCACTCTATTACGCCATTTCCCCATCAAAAGTCTAATTCAGTTCCCTTGAATCTTAGCTGTCTGTCCTTAGTGACTGCCTTGCACCAACAACATGTTCCTGAAGTCATGTTATACCACTTGCAAGCCAAGGTCAGGAAAGGGTATCTGGCTTCTATTTTCTCTTGGCACACCTGTCGTCTAGAGGCTTTATGCGGGGCACTCTCTTTCACAAAGCAAAACCATGCTGAGAGAAGTCAGTTCCACAAGGAAACACTACATGTGGAGAGATGCTCCAGCTGTCAGCTTTCAGTGGGTTTGGCCTGCAAGTAACCAAGCTCCAGCAGTAGACAAGTGACTGAAGAAGCTTCCAGATGCCCCACCCCAGTCATTCAAGCCATCTCTATGCATCAAGTCTTCTCAGACAAGACCACAAATGCTGTAGAGGCACATGCAAACCTATTCTACCATGCCCTGGGTGAAGCGCTGACCCCAGAATTCATGTGCTACTTTATTTGGGGTAGTTTATTATGTACCAATAGGTAACCACAATCCCATCCAGTCCAAAAGGTATGATCCTCGTTTCTATTTAGACTTGATTCTGTGAAGACTGTTGCCCAAGCCTGTAGCTTCTCTGTTGCTCTTAATCTTCTGTCCTTTTGATTCCTTGATTTAATGTAATTCAGTGCTCTAGTCTTTCAGAAGTCCGTTCTAAACATTAAAAGCACTAACTATTCACTAGACAATACCCTAAATCAATAAAGTATATTATTTTCTGTCATTCCCCCAATACCCGTTGATGCCACTAGCCCCATTTCACAGACACCCAAGCAAAGATCTTATAGGCACTGGATTCTGAATTTAAATATGTGCCTCATTCCAAAGTTTGCTTTTAACGATCATCTTAACAATCACCTTTCCCCAGTCCTTTCCTAGATACCCTGAAACTGATTTTCTTAATTGGACCTCTGATTTTTTGAAACAAGCAGACATAATTGCCCTTCTACACTTCCTATTTCCAAAACTGTGTCTTCTGGTACAAAGCGGCACCCCACAAGCTCACTACAATAGGAAATAGATTTTAATATTTCAGATATAGAAATGCTTTCCAATTGGATACAATGTGATGAGTGATTTAACACAGTTAATATCTGGCAGCTTGGTTCAGGGAAGAAAGCAAAGGCTAGACCAAATGAAGTTCTCACCTTGGCTCTGTCACTTTGGGATAAGTTACTTTACACCTGGTGAGACTCAGTTTTCTTCTATGTGACAGAAGGATGATGATGATGATGATGATGATGATGATGATAGACATAAGAAATACCTTGTCATTTTGTGATGATCCTCAAATGAGAAGACACACAGTGTCCCAAAGAGTCATGTTGCCACGTCATGGGCTCTCCTGGCAGTTACTATATTACAAGAAGGAGCTCTGAGAGACGACTGCCCTGGGATGGAGCCCTGCGGTGGCAACTCTGAGCCCTGCACCCTGGGGAAGCACCGCAGATGGAGCAGAGTGGATTAGGAGATTTGTATGATGCCGGCATCAACAAAAGGGCCCAGATATTGGCATCAGAGCACTGTATGGACGCCAGCGTCCTAAAAGTCTCTGCTCCACCCAGATTCAGAGAGATAAAAGGATTAGTTGGCAGCTGCTGTTACCCTGTCTCTGCTTGTGGGCAAATTTGTTCATTTTCCGATCAGTAAAGCAAATAATTCCATATCGCATGCCAACACCGATAATTTGATTCTGGACAATGCCAGTAAGGAAAGGGGTCTAAGTGTATCTTCATATTGTTCAGGAGAAAGAGAAAATAAAGGAAGATAGAATGGGACTGTTCTTCCGGTTAGCCGTCCCAAACTAGATGCAGAGGAGGAAGGGCGCGTGCGCTCGTGCGCGCACACACACACACACACACACACTATGCACACATACCAGATCACATCACACACATACCACAACACACACACAACACATCCACTACACCAGCCCATCTACCCCACTAACATGTTCTTAACTTTGAGCCACATGTTAGAAGGTACCTGGTTTTACAAATTAAATGCCTTTCCACCCACATCCTACTGATTCAAAATTCTCTGCAAGTAATTCTGAAGTATACCCAGTAGCTAGAAGCTTTGTTTCAAAAGCCGGGAACAGAGATAGGCATCTTTATTTCTATTTTTTAAGGTAATTATAAGGCTTCCACTTTGAAAAATATCCATTAGCTTTTAGGATAGTGTTGTTAACATAAAAGCAAATAAGACCATATTTCTCTAACTCAGACAAGCATCAGAAAAAGATAATGTCATTTATTTCTTTAACATAAATAATCAGGCACTAACTTGCCTCCTGTAAAATTGGTTTCAGTGATAACTGGCTGTCTTTAGGGGATGCCTCTTTACTGAAAATAATACCACTTTCATACTACATACTGTAGAAAAAATGATTATCACAGATAACTAGACCAGTTATGTCCCAGTATTCAATCAGAACTAAATTATAATATTTTCTAATAGTGTTTTTAAGTTTTTTGACCTTGAATTTCTTCTCTGTCTTACAAAACTGCATTAGGTTACTGGTGTTTCTGTCATGCTTTTCAACAACTTAAACTTTGAAAAGAGAAAAATAGTATTGAGAAAATATAGAGTTTGGTTTACTAAAACTTTATGATTAGAGGCTTAATAACTTTGAAACATCAAAAAACTATGAAAAACAAAAACATTTAACACTATCACAGATTTGACCTGCACGTTATTGCAAAGATTATAAGAACTGTATTTCGTTTCCTTTTTCCTGCTTATCTAGTAGGTAGAAGAACAAAACCAAAACAAAATAGCTCACAACTTCAGGTGTTAAATCCAATAATTCTAACCACTCACAATCCATCCCTTAGACATATTTCAAATGTCTCTGTTGTAGATGGTACACAAGGCACTGACAAATGCATGAAAGAATGAACCCAGAAGTGCTGATAGTACATTTTTATACAGTTAATATATACATATTAATATTTACATATAATATTATATATAGTTATTATATTTATACAGTAATGATTGTGGGATTATCCATTACAAAATAGATTTTCTTTTCCTTCCCAAATCTCTTTTATTGATTCTTACCCCTTAAAGTCTGGGGATTCCTTAGCCATATCCTAGAGAGACTCATTTCCTCATCAAGCCATGGTGAGATGGTATTCACAACCATCACTGAGATGTGTCCGTAAATGCTGATAACAAAACTGTTCCTTTTTCTAAGCCATACTTCCTTGTTGTTTTTTAAGATTTTATTTATTTATTCAAGAGAGAAAGTGAGAAATCATGAGTGGGGAAGAGAGGGAGAAGCAGGCTCCCGGATGATCAGGGAGCCCGATACAGGGCTCAATCCCAGGACCCTGAGATCATGACCTGAGCCGAAGGTAGATGTTTAACGGACTGAGCCCCCCAGGTCTCCCTAGGCCATACTTCTTTGTTGCTCAAGGGTCAGCCAATGAAGGACCCTGGGTCAAATCTGCCATGCTGCCTGTGTTTGTACAGTCCATGCGTGCAGAATACGTTTTGTTTTGTTTTCATATTTTAATAACTGTGAAAAAAAGAATACTTCAAGACATGTGAAAATGATGTAAAATTCAAATTTCAGTGTTCATAAAGTTATAGTGGAATGTGGCCCAACTCATTTGTTTACGTATTTCCAGGGCTGCTTCCCAGCTACAAAAACAGAACTGAGTAACTGTGATAGAGACCTTATATATAGCCTTCAATGACTAAAATATTTACCATCTGGTTCTTTACAGTAAAAGTTTGCCAACTGCTGCTCTAGATCATTTTATTTACTGCCCTTTGGGCATGTTACCCCTGCGTCCCATAGGAAGCTCAAATTCAATATGCTAAAGCTTTTTTCTCTTTTCTTTTTTACTATGTTATGTTAGTCACCGTACAGTACATCATTAGTTTTTGATGTCGTGCCGAAACTTAATTATCTTCCCTCACAAACCAAAGTCTGTCCCTTTCAATAATGAAGTCATTTATGACATCTATCCTCTTACCACTTACCATGGACTAAGTTCCAAGTGATTCTGTCTCATCGAACTGTCTCACATGTGCTTCCTCTCTATCGTTATTTCTAACACCTTAATTCAGACCTCTCAAGAGGACTATTACAACAGTCATTTAACACTGTCTCAGCTGTCTACAATCTCATCCCCCTCTCAGGTTTTTTCCAATCTTCCTGTCCCATCACACTTAAGGGCTGTTGTAACGATACTACTAGATATATTATTCCATCATAGTGGAGGAAATTAGTAGTGTTTGGGTGGTAGGGAAATAAAATATAGCCCCAAGACATTCTGATAGACAAGTGAACTTCATTGTCCTTGATAAACAGCTTCTAGGATGACTTGATCACATTATTATTTTATTTAAACTCTAGCCAGGTATATAATCTCCATTATATGTTGGGCATGTAGTTCCAGGACTCATTCTCTCTCTCTCTCTCCTTTTTAAAGATTTCATTTATTTATTTGACATGGAGAGAAATCACAAGTACACAGAGAGGAAGGCGGGGCGGGCGGAGGGGGGGGGGAAGGTGACTCCCTGCTGAGCAGAGAGCCAGATGCAGGGCTCAATCCCAGGACCCTGGAATCATGACTTGAACTGAAGGCAGAGGCTTAACCCACTGAGCCACCTAGGCATCCCTCCAGGATTTTCTCTTATAGAACCTTTTCTCTTAGAGAATCTCTACTTTCAGCATGATTGAGAAATTTAGCAGTTGCCTAAATTTGACATACAGCTTTAAAACTCTGTCTACCCAACTCTATTGGCAAATATACCTACCCACTGGAACAAGCTGTTTGCAAAGCCATTTCCAGTTTCCCTGTCCTCTGGAACTGATGACTCCCTTCAATGCTCTCAATGGACCTAGAAAGTATTTTACTTAATTGCCCTTATGGATTATATGCTCATTGTACTAGATTCTAACCTTCTTGGCATCAGGGACTAACTTTGTATCCCCAGAACCTAGCAATTGGTAGGCATTTGAGAGATGTTGGCTGAGAAAATAAAGGAATTACCTTTACCATCTTTCAGATGACAATTTCTTCATTAATGGCTCATAACCCTCACAGAACTTCCTCAAATTATTTAAAAAGGGTTATTAAATGTGGACCAGTCATGCATTTTATTGGTAACAGGTTGCTGATATCTAAATCTGTCACGATATTTTCAGTAATCCTGGGAAATCTTTATCAATATTCTCTACTGATAGTTCTATATATAAATACTATAATATAATATAATATAATGTAATATAATGTATGATATAATATAATTAATATGTTATAATGATGTATATATTTCATGTCCTTATTTGGCAAAAGTAGAAAGTCTCATGGAACGTTCACTCACTGAACAGTGTCTTTTAAATCAAGACACTTATTTATTGGAAGCAAGCAAATACCATATGCTTTTCAGTTTTTTTTCTGGATTTGAATGGTTCCAGAAAATATTCTTCCATACAAAAATTGAGTCAGTTCTATAAATCTGAGACTTTGGTTTTGTAATTTTACTTATTTTCTTTTTAATTACCTTTTTACTTTACAATAAAAAAAAAACTGGGATCTAGTTTATTGCATAAAAGTTGTAAAGATAACTTTGCAACTGGATTCCTTAATGCATAGCAGTTTCCCTATTTTTTTAACATCTTACACTACTATTGTACACTTGTCCCAACCAATAAACCATGTATGCTGGAGATGTTAACTAGACTGTGGTATCCGTGGTATACAGATACTTATCCTTATGTGGTGCACCTGAAACTGATATAATGAAATACATCAATTATACTTTAAAAACTCCTACCAATATTAATAAATTATTATTAAATAAACTCCACTGTTCATTCAAATTTCATTAGTTTTTCTCTAATGTCTTTTTTCTATTCGAGGATCCAATCCAGGAAATCACATTACATTACTTGTGGTATCTCCTTAGCTTCCTCTGGATTGTGGCACTTTTTTACCCTTTCTTTGTTCTTAAAGATGTTAACAATGATCAATGTTAACATCACTGATAATCATTTCATAGTAAGTGTCTATACTATTAATGTGTCCTATCGATGATGATGTTAAGATTGATCATCTGACTGAGGTAGAGTTTCCCAAGTTTTTCCTCTGTAAACTTACTTCTTGGTAGTTTTCCCCCACTTTTTACATTTTGTGTTCTTTGGTAGCAAGTTATTAGGTGTAACTACAGTAGACGTGTGACAAGCCCCATCTCATTGAAGGGGTAGTATCCATCATTAATTTATTTCTTCAGTGGTTTATCTGTATCAGTATGGATATATAGATATTTATTTTATACTCTATGATGTGGTCTAATGCTACATTACTTAATCTGATGCACAAATTGTTTCTGTTTGGCCATGGAAGCTGTTTTGGGTTGGTTGCTCTCCTCTCTTTGACATATTCCCATTATTTTCTTTTTTGAGCACTTCCTTGCTTTCTGGGGTTCCAAGATTCTCCAGGCTCATTTTCATATTCCCTGCTGCAGCCCCAGACTCAGACATTTTCCCAAGGAGCCTAGTTCCCTTTTCTGGAGAATTCTATTAGAAACCAAGACTTGGGTGCTGGATGGTTTTTTTTATTTTTGACTTTGGCTTCAATTTTGTGAAGAGGGTATTGGTCAGTCAAATTTCAAGATGTCCTCCATTACAATTCCATCACTTCTAATGAATAGGAATACAATATTCACACACATACGTATCTCTACAAATGAAAAGGCATAAAGTGCCAGATATGCTGGCTTATACATATGCAAATGTAGAAGATTTCTCAGAAAATAAACTAAGCCATATCTAAAAATGATAATTATATTGCATCAACATCCATAACTACTCAAAAAGTTAGATACACTTTTGATGTCAAGCAATTGATCTCTTAAGTACAGGCTACAGAAGAGGCTATAAATAAAGCCAATTATGTTCATTATAGGTCATACTTTCCACATCTGGCTCGACTTTGTTGAACTTTACAAATACACTTGCCCCTTATGACTATGGCTGAGGATCCTGGAAAATAAGAATAAATCTCAAATATTAGGAAGTGTATATAAACATTAATTTAAGGAATGCAAATCATGTGGAGAGAAACTGACCCAGTAGGCAGGTCAGAGGCAAGGGACACAAATGGCTCTTTAGTGTTTCTAGGAGAGAAATGTTTTCTAACATAATTAAAGTAATATCCTTATTCTGAGATTATGAACTTTATTCTCCCCAAAGGGTCTAATATAGGGTTTAATAGATTCTTTCTTCTTTTGAAATGATGCCAGTAATGGTTTTATATAAATACATATATAATGATACAAAATACTATAATATAATGTAATATAGGATATAATATAATATAATTAATATGATATAATGATGCATATATTTCATGTCCTTATTTGGCAAAAGTAGAAAGTCTCAGTCTTGTGTTTCTCATCCATTTTTTAGGTATTCTTTTTTCTTTTTTTTAAGTAGGGGTATGGAGCCCAATGTGGGGCTTGAACTAATTTATGTCCCTGAGATCAAGAGTAAGGACGCTTCACCAACTGAGCCACCCAGGTGTCCCTCCATACTCATGTTTTTATTTGGTTAAGTTTTACTAGTACAAGAAGTCTCCTTTAGGGACGCGAGGGCAAGCAATGGTTAGGATAGTTCAGGTGAGTTGTGCCAAGGATAATAACAGATTAAGAAACAAGGCTGGAGCATAGAGCTGCATTTAAAAAAAAAAAAAAAATCTGGCAATATTTATCACTGAAAAGCAAAGCATTTATCCCATTTCTTGAAGTCAGTTAAAAACAGGCAAATCTCAGTGAGGACTGTTGATGGCTGTGCTCTTGCTGGACCGTGAAGAACTGCTCACTGCCACAAGAAGGTGCAACTGTGACTTTAGGGATGGTGGGGACCTAACAGGAAAGCTGTGAAGGTGGTTAAGAGGAGAAGAATAAATGAAACAAGATGGAATTGGGAGGGAGACAAACCATAAGTGACTCTTAATCTCACAAAACAAACTGAGGGTTGCTGGGGGGAAGGGGTTTGGGAGAAGGGGGTGGGATTATGGACATTGGGGAGGGTGTGTGCTTTGGTGAGTGCTGTGAAGTGTGTAAACCTGGTGATTCACAGACCTGTACCCCTGGGGATAAAAATATATGTTTATAAAAAATAAAAAAATTAAAAATTTAAAAAAAAAAGAGGATTCTTGTTCAATTTTTGCATTAAAAATCAGGTCATGATCTCAGGGTCCTGGGATCAAGCCCCGCATCGGGCTCTCTGCTCAGCGGGGAGCTCACCTCCCTTTCCCTCTCTCTGCCTGCCTCTCTGACTACTTGTGATTTCTGTCTGTCAAATAAATAAATAAAATCTTAAAAAAATAAAAATCATTGCCATTTTAATGAAAGAAATTAACTCATTGCTTAGTAGATATTAGACTGTACACATACGACATCTGTGTTAGTCCAACCTGGCTTATTGCTTTTGTTTGCTTCACTCATCTTGTGAAAACCTCTTGAGGGCATTAATACTTGTTAAATAAATATTAAAAACTTTAAGGCAAGGGATTTCCATAAATTCACTTATTAGCTTTGCAATTTGGGACAAGTCATTATACTCTCTGGGCTTCAGTTATGCTTTGCCTGTAAAACGGGGACAAATAGTGCCTACCAGATAAAGCTGCTTTAAGAATATGAAAACAGTACTTCAAAAAAAAGTGCATACAGTGGTACCTGGCATATGATGCATGTTTAATACAAATTAGTAACACAGGTCGGCAATCGTAGTAGCAGTGTTAGGCTCAGGAGCAGAGGAATAAATGGGTTATGATTATAAAAATTTCCTAAACTGTTTGTTAACAAAGCAAATTCTGTTTCTTTTTTTTTTTTTAAGATTTTATTTATTTATTTGACAGACAGAGATCACAAGTAGGCAGAGAGGCAGGCAGAGAGAGAGGAAGGGAAACAGATTCCCCACTGAGCAGAGAGCCCGATGTGGGGCTCGATCCCAGGACCCTGGGATCATGACCTAAGCCAAAGGCAAAGGTTTTAACCCACTGAGCCACCCAGGCACCCCGAAAATTCTGTTCCACTATCAAAAACCTAAAGAGTCAGAATCTCTGAGATGGGTACTGGAATCTGTATACCCAGTAATTCTTCTGCACATTAAAACATGAAAACCACCAGGTCCTTAAATAGATACTGGTTTACATTTATTCTACAGGTTTATATTTCTTTAAAAAAATATTAATTGCTTGAGGCAGTCCGTGAGAACTAGATTATCACATTTTGCCCCTGAGAATCCAGACTATAGACACTGCTCTTGTTAAGAACAGGAGTGCAGAGAAGGATAAGGTGCTGACAAGGACATACTTCTCAGGCGCAAAGTTAAGTTTCTCCTACAGCCAATAGCTGGTGATGATTATGAGAGGGGAGTGAGACATGTTTTTTAAAAAAGTAAGGAGTTGAGTTCTAAAACTAGATTCTTTTGTGGAAAAACAAAGAACAAAAAACCTACCTGGTAATTTCAAACATTTTGAGACTTGGCTCAAAGATTTTCCATATTTAATTTTACATATTCTAACTCAATGTACTAAACAGACTGAAAACTATGACATCTGTATGCCAAAAGAGGTGTTTTTTTTTTTTTTAAATGATACTAAAGGATGCATCAATGCAGTGTCTATGCTAACTAAGCACAGTTTAGAGAAGCAGAGTTTAGAAAGACAAACATCCATTTCTTTTTCATCTCAAAAAAAGAAAAAAAAATGTTCTAACAAGTAAATGAAAACAATAATATGGCCACCCTCAAATTTGTTATTTTCCATCCTGGACGCCTGCCAGTATGTAAACTTTAAGATCTAAACTTCAAATTGCTTTGGAAAAACTTAAACGCTAACAACATATATTTTAGCTATGACCTTCTTTTCTACATAAACACATACATAACTCCATAATCGGTTCTGGGCGAACTAAAAGCTACGCTCATCTTTTTTTCCAGGTATATGGCAAAACAAGTCTTTACTATATTGTATGTTGACAATGTTCCTGGAGATGTAAAAGGTAAATCTATCACATCCCTTATTTTCTGTCAAAAACACATAAATTGTTTCACATGTCATTGAATAGATTTGTTCTGTATTTCAAAAACAACAGCAAAAAATATTTGAAATATAACTTCAGGGAACACCAGTCTAGAATGATATTCTTTTTCTTTTTTTTTTTTTTTTTGATGTATTTTTTTATTTGAGAGGGGGGAGAGAGAGAGAGAGAGAGACCTAGCATGAGCAGGAATGGGGTAGAGAGAGTGAAGACTCCCATGGAGAAGGAAGCCCTATGTGGGACTTGATCTCAGAAACCTGAGATCATGACCCGAGAGCCAGTATCAAGAGTCAGATGCTTAATCAACTGAGCCATCCGGGTCCCCCTAGAGTGATATTCTTATGACAATTTCTACCAGAGTTACTCTGTATAACTGTCCCCTAGAAATGACACTCTGATGCATTGAATCAAGAACCTGAGTTTGTTATTCACATTGTAAGTACTTAATAAATGCTCTTGAAATGAATATATATCCCTTTCTGAGTTATACATCTCACTTAAGTTACTACTAAAGATTTCCATAATTTTTCTGCATAATATGACTTATAGATAAATCACCATATTTAAAAAGAAACAGATAAAAGACTTGGATATTAAAGTAATATATGTGATAAAAATAGTAGATAAAGAAGAGAGAGTTACATCTTTTGGAATAATAGATATGAAACATTTAATTCAAATTTCCTTTTTTATGTTGAATGATTAAAAGTGTCATTGACTCACTTTTTAATTCACTTTCATTATTAAGAAATGTGCCTTTTCAGTCAGGTAATGCCATTGGGGATGATGATTCCATTTGAGGATGGAATTTTCAATAGTACCATATCTTGATAGTAAGTGATTTATAATTTTGTTTTATCTGAAGTTATTTTTCGTCTTTTCTGCTTTGTTGTACTATATTTAAATTTCTACTTAACTACAATTCTTTGTAACACAGAAGAATTTTAATGCTGCTATAAAGAAGTAAGAGTCCTGCCCAAACAGTTTATCCATTTTAAGTATAAAATGCTGACAAAGAAAAAAAATATATCCAGAGAGATTCCAGAGAAATAGTGTTGTTCCATTGACATCTCCTCTGTCACTAACATTATGATCTTCCTTCATAGTCTGAAAATCTTTGGCCTTGAACAAAATTAAGAAAAACGGATCTAACATGGATCAGGACTCTTTACCTAGTTACTGAAGTTACTTAAGTTTATGAAGCCTGATAACAACCCATTCTAGTCTTTTTATTTCACTGATGGGATGTATGAAGTGCAGTAACAGTATTTAAAACTAGAACAAGAAACTTGATTATTAAAATTTTCTAGGATTCAGTGTCTATACATGTAAAATGGAAGAAAAAAGCTCCGGACTATTGTGAGTATAAAAGGAGATAATGCCTGGCAGAGTGCATGTCCTTAATAAATATTAGCAAATGTGAATTGACAGCCACAATGTTCTGAGTTGAAGAATTCCTCTACTCATCATTTTCATCAAGGCCTGTATCAGATGACAGTACATATATCTACTAGGAGTTACAGATTCTCATGTCCACAACAGGAGAAAGCAGGAAAACAAAATAATGCTGAAAATCTGCCCGGATATGCTATATTATGCCATACAACTCGGGAATATTTTTAAGTCAGTCTCTTCTGCAAAAGCATTGTTTACATGTGATGTGTTTATACTTAAAATACCCAAGGCAATGTTTACTGGAATATGAAAATATTTTAAGCAGTCCTCAAATTAGGAATAAACTAAATGTGTTTGGTTATGTTGATTGCATTTTCTCTTTGTTTGTAAGAAATGAAGTCACAGCTGGCATTTAGATATTAAATGAATGTAATATCTATAAGACAGAATTGGAAATTTAACCTAAAGAGAATTAAAATCAGAGACAAGAAACAGAAAATATAGAACTATCTCTACAAGCTACATACAACTTCCATATAAAATGGATAAAAAGATCCTCCAAGAGTGAGGCAGGAAGACTGTTTCATAGGGTTACAGAAGAGTTGATAAGCCAGCTTGCGCCCAGTGAATGAAGAGGGATGCAGTTTGAACCACGTCCCACAAAAATTATCTAAAACATCACTGTCATCACAGAAAATTATAAAGCACATCGGAATCTATCTTAATGACACCGAGAGCTTCAGCACTCAGTGAAGCCGGTTAATAAAGGGAACAGACAACATTTAGAAGTTTGTGCCCTAAGGAAGCAATTCATTGGTAATGAAATCCTAAAAAATAAAAAAATAAAATAAAAAAAAAATCATTAGATTTAAAGTGAAATTCGAGCATCTCTATGAACAGACTGGGGCTTTTACAAATTGCAACAAGGGTCCTAATAAAGAAACTGACATCCCACGATAGGTTATTATGAGAGATGAAAAAATATTAAAAAGAGAAATAATCAATAGAATGTATAGCAGACCAAAAAAATATATATATATATCCAGACTGGTTTAAATTGAATAATTCTTTTAAAAACAGTGGCTAAGCCATTTCACTAGAAGAAAACCAGTTATTACTATCATTAACTTCACTGTGTATTGCCAAAAGCATAACTTATTAAAATGCCTATACTGTACTTCCTCTTTATGCAAGCTGATTCAGTAATTATGAATTCCTTAGTTCCATAAGTTTGTTTCATTCCAAAGTTTTAGTTCCATAAAGCATGTCTTTAAATAGTGGTATGAACAGAGATGTGAATAGGCTAGGGGTCTCTTCACTGCCAACTGCCATGATTCAGACACCTGTGACATCAGTAGCATATCTCGGAAAATCCTCAGTGTATTTTAACTTTACTAGTATTTGTTTATAGGAGGACTGCCAGAACAGATCGTAGCCAAAGGATGCTAAATTAAGCCTTTCAGCAAGTTTGGTCATTTACTTAATTTCTCCTTGCATGAGGTAATACTATTAAAATGATCAACTTAGAAATAAGAACTACTATTATTACCAAAACTAGATTATAATTTACAGGTTTGAATTTAAGATAGATGGTGCTAGGGGTTGAAATATGTCTTCCAAAAAGAGTTTGATTAAAGTCATAAAGCTGGTACCTGTGATGTGGCCTTCATTGAAAATAGCATCCTGTCAGATACGATCAAGTTAAGATGAGGTCAGGTCATACTGGGGTTAGGTGGACTCAAAATCCAGTATGAGTAGGGCCCAGAGGGAAGACAGCCATGTGAATGAAAGAGGCAGAGGTTGCATGCTGACACAAGTCATGGAACTCCTGAGGCTACCAGAAGCTTGATGAAGCTAGGAAGGATCTTTCCCTAAAGACTCCAGAGAGATCATGGTCTAGCTGACATCTTGATTTGGAAATTCTAGCTTCTAGAGCTATGGAGAGAATTAATTATTTAAAGCCATTAAAATATGTGCTGATTTGTGATAGCAGCCCTAGGGAAATAATACACATGGTTTCAGAATTAGAAGAGTCAGTATAACTCAATACCAAAAGTAAGACTGTTTTACATGATAAAATTTTAGATACATGATTTAATGAAAACATTATATCTTTCACTCATATATATAGATAGATACATAGACATATATGCATATATCTATATATCTCTACATATAAAAAATATATATGTACATATATATCTTTCTATATATCTTTTTAATTTAATGAAAATTCCCACTTGGGGACTTTTTTTTAAAAAGATTTTATTTTTAAGTAATCTCTATATCTAATGTGGGACTTGAACCCACAACTCTGAAAGCAAGAGTTACATGCTTCACAGACTGCACCAGCCAAGCACCTCTTGACTTGGGACTTTAAGCAATAGAGTTCGATGGTAAAAATTTAATGATTCTTCACAAAAACAGTGTAGTATCTACTTTCATGTCACACACACACAAGTTCCCCTTAAAGTGGCAAACATTTTCAAAGATTTTATTTATTTATTTATTTCCTTTTAAAAAATTTTTTATTTATTAGATGGGGGGGGGGGGCAAACAGAGAGAGTGGGAGAGGCAGAAGCAGGCTTCCCGCGGAGCAGGGAGCCTGATGCGGGGCTCGATCCCAGGACCCCAGGACCATGACCCGAGTTGGAGCCAGACACTTAACAACTGAGCCACCCAGGTGCCCCTCAAAGATTTTTTTTTTAGTGGCTCTACAGAGTTGGTAACATTTTGGGGAAAGCCCTGCTCTCCAATATACTGCTGCTTACGCTGGTATAAGATTTCTGCAAGACAACTGTCCGTGAATATTTAAAAAGATACTATAGCATTTTGTTACCGGTTAGATATTTCATTACTTAAGATTTTAGTTTAAGGACACAATCACAGATATTCACAAAAAATATAATCATGCAGTTTGCAAGAATATTCATGGCAGTGCTGATTAGAATATGAACTAATTGCTGTTATCTCAAGTGTCTCCTAATATTAGATTGGTGGAATACATATCTTACACCCATACAAATGAAATATTACACCCGTATTAATAATACTGTAGAAAAATATTTATTGATATGGACAGTTTCTTCATGACCTATTTTGAAATGAATAAAATAGGTTGCAAAACAAAATGTACACCAGTTTTCCTTGTATACGTAGAACAGGAGGTTAGGTGGCTATGAAATAAGATGATAATATCAGTAACCTCTGGGTAGTGGGTAGATTAGTAATTTTTAATTTTATTCTTTTTTTATTTTTAAATATGCTCTACATGAGCGTGTGTACATTTTTTAATGAAAAATTAAAACTCCAGGTAAATCTAAAATTTCATTAACAAAAGAGAAAAGGATTAAAAAAATGTTAGGTCGTTCAATCTATGAAAACCTACTGAGCAGTATATGTAAACAGAATCGTTCTGGTGGAGGTAAGTGCTGGCAAGAATTGGTCAAAAGGCCATGATGTTGAAGTCTACATTGTCCCAGCTTAAATATATTACTAGATCCCCCTAATCTCTTCTGATTGTCCCCTAAATTGTCATACTTCCCACAGAAGCCATTGATTTCTGTCATTAAGGGTTAATAATACTACTGAGCAAATTCTGGGTTACTAAATAGAGCACAGTGGAGGGATCATTGTTAATAAAAAAGAGGAGAAAAAAATAATGAGATCTGACCAGTGGTCATGGAGAGTCTCTATTTCCCGATACAAGAGACTGCCCAAAAAAGAAGAGCTTACAAGGGGACATTCCAAGAGATTTAATTTTATACCTCAAAGAAAATTAAAATGCAAAGAAATAAATGATCAAAATGCAAAATTAAAATAAAACATTTATTGCACATATGAGAATGTATTTGATAACTGCAATTACCCACACAAAACTTCAAAAATGAAAATAAACAGGAAACCTGGCTTGCTTACAGAAAAATGCCTTCCTTCATTGCTACTCTCCATCACTCCTGTTTTCTCTCCTAATATTTAGTGGGTTGCTACTCTATGACCATTCGTCTAGACACACAAGTGCCCTGCAGGAACAAACAGTTCAGTTGTTTTTGGTTGACTTGTAAACGATAACTGCTCAGTGTGTGGTTAAGTGTTAAAGAGAGATAAATACATGGTAGTGTAGCGGAAGGGAAAGAGGAAGCTGGTCAGAGAAGGAAAGAAAACCGTCCCAAAGAGGTGAATGCAGTTTGAGTCTGTCGGAAAAACACAAACAAGAGAAGGGGGCTTTCAAAAAGGCAAAGACCGTTGGAATAGGAAGGAAGGGCACCCCGATGGCAGTTCAAACTATGAAACAGTGAGTTTATTGCCAGCATTCACTTAGAGCCAGCCTTTTTCTAATTTATAGAGGAAAAAAAATAAATGCACCGACTTAATTTTTTCTTTTGCTCAAACATCTGTTGACTGCTAACTTTTGTTTTATCGACAGCGATAGCAATCAGTAAAACGAGCACAGGAAAATCAAGGAAACAAAGATGAAACAGAAAACACACAATCGAATTCTCACATTTTGTATGCATTTTGAGGGGCAGAGAGCCTCATAAATGTGACACAGGTCCCGAGTATTAGTGCAACGATTATTGTATCTTATGCTAGAACAGAAACGATGAAGGTTAGCTGTTAGTAACAGAAAATCCAGCATAACAAATGGCTAATTCAAGGGGTCATTTTATTTCTCTCTTAACTGGAAACAGGTTTCTGGGCTCCTATGGAAGCAGGCACCTTCTATCCTGTTCTTTGCTTTCTTTGATACATAAGGGTCTACTTTGTGATCTATAACGGCTCCGCCAGTACACGGCAACCAGCCCACAGGAGGAATAAAGAAGAGAAGGAGAATGATGCTCTTAGTCAAGAACACTTCCAGGAAGTTGCACACATCATCTCCGTTTATGCATTATTGGTTCAGACATACTTTAGCTGCAAGAGAAAATCTCTTTATTCCCAGTAGTCAGTAGTCCAGCTACAAAGGAAGGCTCCATTATCACAGAAGAAAGGGCAAACGGATACTGTGGGCATCTAGGTGTCTCAGCTACCCAGATTTTGCCTATCTCTAACTTTATATCATCTATAAATTAAGAAATGACATCGACTTGACCCACTTTCTAAAACTGAAGGAAATGCAACAATTTTATGGCATGAAAAGTGAATGTGTCTCTCTGTCCCTACCCTAGCACACCCTCCCACCTAGACCCACACTTTGAAAGATTTACTCCCCTGGTTCTCTTTATTCCCCTTTTCCATTTAAACCACTCAATACTTGCAGAGAGGAGGTAATAATTATAAGAATTATAAGCTGCTGCTCCTTTTCTTTTCTTGCACATATTTTTTCATAGCCTACTACTGAAAGCTGTGTATAATAGTCCTTACAAAACCAGTGCCGGAACACCTGTTTCCAATTTCCAATGTAACTAAATGTGCAGGGCAGACTACATGCATGCCTGATGAGAAGCTCCACTTAACTGATCTTTTCAAGAAAATTATACTGAAGTCATCAGCTACTGAAAACAACAAATGATGCATCCTCATACAAAACACAAGCTGCTTTCAAGTGGAGTTTATATGGATTCATCCTCTAGCCCTAGGATTATGATAAAATTGATGGATTTTATTCATCTGAAATCAATACATTAATAAGGTTTTGGTTTTATAAATGATATGGTAGATTTTTTTAAAACCATGAACACCTGAGAAGATGTGTTTTGGCAGGATGCTTTTTTCTCCCACGGGAGGATGACTCACAATCACAACTGTCTTTGTGTCTATGTAACCAAGCGCAAAAGAACACCCAGCTCACTGGCCATTTCTTTTTTTTTTTTTTCTTTTCTTTTTTGGTAAAGATTTTATTTATTTATTTGACACACAGAGAGAGATCATAAGTAGGCAGAGAGGCAGGCAGAGAGAGAAGAGGAAGCAGGCTCCCCGCTGAGCAGAGAGCTCGATGCGGGGCTTGATCCCAGGACCCTGAGATCATGACCTGAGCTGAAGGCAGAGGCTTTAACCTGCTGAGCCACCCAGGTGCCCCATCACTCGCCACTTCAATAACCTAGTCACCTAAGCCTAACCTCTGAACCCACCAGGGCAGAATGAAGGCTTTACAGCTTTTAATCATAGGCCTTTATTTTTCTAAACAGTAGATATCTGTAGATCAAAAAAATCCATTAGACAAGAACAGAATATAAACCTGATTACACACTTAACTAGGTAGAAAAATCCACAGGAAACAAAAAAAAGGGGGCGGAGGAGGGATGGAGGAAATGAAAAAAAAAAAAAAAAATCCCCTCAGCTAAAATATGATTTTCTTAGCCATCTGCAAACATTTACCTCAGCTCTCTCCCATGAATAATATTTTAATGTATATAATTTATTTTTACATTTCTCTGTAAGATATTGCTTTTGGTATTTAAAGGTCTCAACCGTACAGTGTTTTATTCACTAGTACCTTTTTTACATCTCTGTATTATGAAATTCTGTCATACATAGAAAAACAGATTTAAATTTGGCTTTGGGAGTTTGCCATTTCATAAAATTTTCCCTTAGGAGTTTCAGCTAATTAAACAAATGATTGCGAAATACCCACAGTGTCAACTTTGCTGGCTCTTAGGACGGGCTAAAGCCAAATTTCAGTCATCTATCTCTACGCATGCTGGCCTCTGCCCGCCACCCCCCACCCCCACTATAAGTACTTACTATGGTAACAACATGTGCTAACAGTGAAGTTTAGGCAGCAAGGAATTCAAAAATTTTAAGAAAACATCAGACAGGTACACATGATTTCAGCATTCATATAGGCATTCAGCTATGGAAATAATTTTCTTTTCATGATAATTTATTTTACTCTGTGCAACAAACATTTTTCTCCCATTCTACAATTTTGAAATTATCTCATGGGTTCAATTATTGCATGGATGTGTTCCTTCTTCTTGAAGACACGGTGTCCTTCTTGTATGGCATATTCTTTGAAACAGATCTGTTTTGCCTTTAAAGGGAGGCAAAATGTGCCACCCCAAAATATGCCACTTTGGTATTTGCATTATTTTGAGCTTAAGTCAATCAAGACCTAGCAGACTCAAGAAAAAATATGCCTCCCTTTAACTACCTAAAAGAATTTTTAATTTTTTTAAAGTTTATTTATTTGTTTGAGAGAGAGAGAGAGAGAGCATAAATCCGTGAGCACAAGTAGGGGGAGGGGGAGAGGCAGAGGGAGAAGCAGACTCCCTGCAGAGCAGGATCCTGTGATCATGACCTAAGCCCAATGTAGATGCTTAACCACTGAACCACCCAGGCACCCCTAAAAGAATTTAGATAGGAGGTCTGCCCAGAAGGTAGGCTAATACCAGAGATAACGTCTTATCTGAAAGACCTTTCTGTTCCGCAAGACAAACATCTGATTACCAAACATCAGCTCTTCTTTGAATCACCCCCTGCCCGTTGAAGCCCCAGGTCCCTATCTTTTCCATAGCTCAGGATGGCCTCTAAGCCTCAACTCACTGACTCGCCATTGAGTTACCTATCTTTGGGGGTCTTTGCATATATAAAATTAAATCTGTTTTTTCTTTTGTCAATCTGCTTTACATCAAATTAATGATTAAACCATCCAATAAATACAGAAAAGAAGGGAAGAAAGGAAAATGTTTCTGCCCCTATACCTTCTTCAATTTCTTTTTCTCATTTCCTTTCTCAAAATCTCAATCAAGTATGTGGTGCTGACATCATGTTTTGGGTCAATTATAATAAGCAGTTAGCTGAAAAGGTCTGGAAAATAGACACTTCAAAAAGAAATTTCTTTAATGGCACAGGCTCCTGTGATCTTGACTTGGAAAATCACCTGAGTATATTTGCAAGGCCTAAGGATGTATATGGAAATGGAAGAAACTACATAATTTATATGCAAATACATAAGTGAGCCTCCAGCTTACTGGAAAGTCCTGGTAGAGACCAACAATTTTTAGTTACGCCTAAGGATTTTCATACTTGAATTCTCAAACGTTTCAGGTTTGAACTGGTATTTTTATTGTTGTCATGGTTGTTTTTGTTTAGGCAAAATGAGAGAGGAAAAAAAGAAAAGTCTTAGAGGAGGCAAGGTAAGAGGTGAAGAGAGATGTGGGGTGGGGCAGGAGGCTGGCTAATGGCTTGCCTTTCAGGAGAGTGTTAGGTATTCAAAACCTATCCAATGTAAATTTTTAGTTTATACTGATGAAGTACATCTGGCATTTAGTTATTACTCTCCCGTGAGATTAGAGGAAGTTCAAGGAGGAAATCTATATCAGACTTGTATAGGAAAAGGTAAGGAGAAAAGAAAGGGAGGCAAGCAATTCTAAAAGACAAGATCCATCCAGAAGCAGCAGCAATTCTTTCAACGCTTTCCTTCCAAATTCAGATGCAAGTACATGAACATGGACTGTTCCCCAAATTAAATGACTCATTCTTTTAGGGAGACATTCTCATTTCAGGAGGTGACAGCAGGTAAATTTAAGCAAACGACAGCAAACACCTTTATTACAACCTCCCAAAGGCCCTAGCACAGTAGCTAGTAAGACAACACTAGAAAAGAGAAAAGTGAAAATACAGAAGGTCAGTCATATTTGGTCAGATAAAGGAAGGCCATACATAGAGATGTTGATTGACCTCGAAGAGTGAGCTCACACTTAGGTTCCCTAAAAAGTATGCTCAAAATGTGTTATTACCAGTCACAACTGTTAGAGTTTCCCTTTCCCTAATTTGTTAAAAAGCAAGACAACAGGCCCCAAATAGATTTGTTTTTGCTAAGCCCTCCATCACTAAATGGAGACTTTATTACGGCTTTGGCTCTCCCAGAAGTGAAATCTTAACCCAGTGAAGCAGGAATTGCCTGATCAGTACTAGGTAGGTAATCGGTCTGATAGACCTTCAAGGTCTATCCTTCAAGGAAAGTCACTTTGCGATAATCAACCCACTATTTTGCCAAATAGAGTTATACCCTTATCTGTGGTTTCTGTTTGTGTGAGGTTGCTAACCTGCCCCTCCCACACCAGTCAGCTGTGAGAAGCAGATGATCCTCCTTCTGACACAATTATCTGAAAGTCGGCAACAGCCTAAGCTATGACCGCATCATTCACCTCACTTTACCTTCTCACTTAGGTATTTTATCATCTCACACCATCACAAGCAGGGTGCATAAAGTACAGTAAGATATTTTGAAAGAGAGACCACATATAAACAACTTATTACAGTATGTTGTGATTTTTCTATTTTATTATTAGTTGCTATTAATCTCTTACTGTGTCTAAAGTTTATCACAGGTATGTACAGATAGGAAAAAAATAGTGTATGCAGTGTTTAGCACCATCCACCATTTTAGGTTTCTTTTGGGAGAACTACGGTTTCATTTCCTGTTCCTTCTCCCTTCTGTTTGTAGAAGTCTGTCTTTTGTATAGCCCCTTGACGCTCCTTTCTATCTGCTAGATTAGATGCTGTCTGATTTAAACTGGATAAACTCGAATAAACTCTTTTTTAAAAAAATAATGCCTCAGTCTATCTTTTAACATATGTAAACAGAATTCTACATCACTTCATGTGTATTTGTGAAAATTCAATAACATAAACTAGTTAAAGGTTAATTCCTTCCAATAAAAAAGGTAACAACATTATGGCATTACATGAAAACCTAGATTTGCTATTCTCTTGCAGATTGTAATTTTTCATGTTTTATCTTCAGAACCTATACTAAATCAGAAGCAACCACCCAATCTAAAAAAAAAAAAAAAACTGACAAACTATGGCAATTAAAAAGAAAAAATATTACCACGAGAATAATTTTTCTCATTATTTAATTCAATAATCACCATTTAACTACAAACTTTGTAGTTATATAAAAACAAAGAATACTATGGATACCAAGACACATTTTAAAGCTACCACCAAAAGTATGATAATTTTATTTATTTATTTATTTTTTAAAGATTTTAATTATTCATTTGACAGAGAGAGATCACAAATAGGCAGAGAGGCAGGCAGAGAGAGAGAGGAGGAAGCAGGCTCCCTGCTGAGCAGAGAGCTCGATGTGGGGCTCGATCCCAGGACCCTGAGATCATGACCTGAGCCAAAGACAGTGGCTTAACCCACTGAGCCACTCAGGTGCCCAAAAGTATAATTTTAAATACTCTAGCACACACTCTTCCTGCTCCATTCCCCTACTACATCCTACCTACCACGTTTCTTTAACAGAAGATCGCTCTCTCAATACAACTCCTTATGTTAAGTGATAGTGAAGGTTACTTTTGTGTTAGTCGCATTGGGATTCAACTCAGATATTTTAAAAGACTGTTACCATGTGCTTTAGGTACTTAGACATAGAAATGAATGCTAGTTAATTTATAGACAGAGCCATTTATTTTTCATTAGATTGAACCAACTCTCTTATCTCTTCTATAATAAAATACAACAAAGGAAAAAGTTAAATGAATCAGCATCTTCAGACTTCTTCTTAAAGATGAAGGACGGAAACCTTTTTTTCACTTTCAACCAGAGAAGTCATAGTTTTTCTTGTGATAAAATTTCATTCCTTAATATAATAGAGCTGATGATTCTTCAACTTTTATACTGCGAGATGTTAGATATGTATTTACGTATTAGAGATCTCTAGGTAGAGTTAACCAAATTAAGTAAGTTCTACATGTCCAAATGCAGTTCTAGTTTACTTCATAGAAACAAAATTCAAAGTTTCAACAAATAGAAGAATGGTCTTGAGTTTACCTGCTTGACAATCTTACATTAAACAGAATCCTCAGTAAGACCTATGCTTAACTACCATGAAAAAGCCTATAAAAATTTCCTGTTTATTTCTAAGTTTCCTTTTTTATAGAGCTAGGTTTGTATTGCTCCTGGTAATTAATTTTAAACCACTGTAAACAGACACTTAAAATAGCTCTGCATTTTTCAGAAACTGTTCACAAGGTTCCTTGATTTTAAATTTGATATTTATCTTTATATGTAATCAGATGGTCAAAGTGGTTTACGAACACTTCTTTCCCCCTGTGATGAAATCCAGAAAGTGTAATTATTACTAAATATCATTGCAATGTGGTTCACATTTAGCTCCAGCTTGGGATCTGGGTAACGCGACCCACAGTTATGAGAGTTTGATGGGAAACAATCTTTCTTTATCAACAACAATAAACAACAGAGCCCTAAAGCTTACTCCTAAGTGCATCTAAGAGCATCATGACAAATGGAATTCAATTCATGTCATTTCACCTTGAATAACAATGCAATGCCATCCCCCCAAACCCCACCTCTGAGAATTAAGGCCTATTGTGGTGATCTTGGCTGTCTAGAAGCCTATCATGATTTTTATTTTGTAAGTTGTTTCCTAAGAGATACTAGTATTTTGCTGCTTTTGTCCTATCTTTACTCACTATAAAAACAGTATTACGGTTTAGAATTTTTTTCAGAATCCTAGATCTAGCACTTAATAATTGCATAAACTTGGATGAGCTACCTCATCTTCTCTAAGTCTCTGCTTCTTATTTCTATAATGAGGATAATGATACCTCCCTTCCCAAGTGTTCATGAGAATTAGAAATAACCAAATGAAGCACCAAACAGTGTACTAGACTTAAAATTGACATTCAGTCAGTGGTGACCTTTCTTGTTCTTATTTTATTCGCTAATGACATTTCTAATGATATTTCCTAAGTCTTGGATTTCAATTTTTCTTTTATTATTCAGCATTACTCCTATAGTTACAGTTGGATAGGAGCTGAGTAAAAGTCATATTTTAAATTGCATGTTTATAAAGGCAAAGATTTCACATGACAGAATAAATGGAAATCACTACCAATTTTTTATCTTAATCGAGAACATATTAAAAAGTTCCACAGAAGTAAATTTATTTCATGATAAATACAGTCATTTAAAAATGAAATGTTAATAAGTGCTATAATAAGCATTCATGAATAACATTGTTATTCAAGGGAAAATATTAGCATAAGGAAGACATTTGGGTTTTACATTTCTCTTGACTTGAATTATTGGTACTTCAGATTCATATAGTCTTAGAAATGATCAATGTTTTGAATATCACACATTCAGATCTGTTTGGTAAAAGGAACAAGAGACTAAGTTTCATTTAATCATGTAACACTGTCTACTCTAAATCACACAAGAAAAAAGAAAAACTCCAGTGGATTTTATAAAGGAAAGAATGCGCTTAGATTGTTTCCACTTCTACTTGGCTCTATGACTTTGATGATGCTAAAGTCAAAATTATTTGTGTAGCAGCTATGATTTGAACAGTACATACACTAATGAGTTTACATAGCTTGATAGGAATCTTACTACAGAACATTTTTCTCAGCGATCATAGGATTTTGAAACTTTAATGTAATGAATAGTTTTTCTACTGTAGAAGATGAACAGAGATTAAGTCATTTAATCTATATGAAACTTAAAAAAGGGAACAAATAGAAATAGTGAAAATTCTCAAAAAAATTATGACATTTTTCTTGAGATTGGATATTCTTCAATTTCTGCATATAAATGTATTATTCCCAAATTCCCAGCAGTTAAATGGATCTGATTTAATAATGGTTCTAATTACACCCAAGAGGAAAGCTTCTTACATTTTGGAATTATTCCATTTCTTGCTGAAGTGAAAGCAATTTACATTTAGTTGCCCTATAGCTTAAAATAGATGGTATATCTCAAAGTTCTCTATTAAATTCATCAAACATCCTATTGGATGATTAGTGTTCAAGGTAAGATATGTAAATATCATTATTTATAGTTTTTTCATTGTGACGATACACACCCTAAATCAATTACAGTTGACCCTTGAACAGCGCAATTCTGAAATGCATAGGTCTACTTCTACACAGCTTTTTTTTTTTTTTTTTTGATTCGGTACAGTACTGTATGTATTTTCCTTGTGATTTTCTTAGTCACATTTTCTTTTCTCTAGCTTACTTTATTGTAAATGATATAAAATACATATAACAGAAAATGTGAGTGAACTGATTGTTTATATTACTGGTAAGGTTTCTAGTCAACAGTAGGTGATCAGTAGTGAAGTATTGGAGGGGTCAAAAGTTATATTCTCAACTGTATGGAGGTCTGGTGGCCCTAGCCCCCATGTTATTCAAGAGTCAACTGTATAATTAGACCATAGGATTCTTCCATATTGCTATTGCAAATGATTGCTATGGCATTTTCCACTCTGTGCTGTTTCATAAAAAACATTTTTTTAAAGATTTTTTTCTCTTATTGACATTTTCTCTTTTCTTATTAAACAGTTAAAATATTAAAAAATATCTGTGCTTTGTCCCTTAGCAGGGGTGAACCCCAGTTTCAGTCTCTTTGATAACTGATACTACTACATGTTTTTCTAAGACAATAAATATAGGTAGAAAAAAAAGACAGTGTTCACCATTGCACATTTTTAGGATGAATCAAGTGCCCTTGCGAGAATTATGCTAGTTTTTAAACATAAAGTATTAGTGTAGCCCATAATTTCCCTACAACTTTTTCAACATGATATATGCTTCTATTCTCAATTCAGCCTTGGCATAACCAGTAAAAATAAAATAAATTTGAGGATAAGGGTACAAATAAATGCATATTTTTTCTTTTAATTTCCAGATGGTAATATTCCTTAGTAGTTTTTACTTTGCACACCAGAAAGCTCAAGATCTTGCCTATAGACACTGCAGAAGCTACATGTGGCTCTGCATCAAGCTGATGATCAGCAAGGTCAGAAAAACAATGATTCTGGACCAGCCAAGTGACTTAAAAACAGGCTCTCCAATAAGGTTCCCGATGATCAAGCTAGATATTCGACACGGCAGATCCAATGAAGCCATGACATATAAATAATGGGAGAAAGGAGAGTGAATTACCAGAAATCCTTCCTTGCCAAGTATCAGACTGGTAGTTTAGTAAAGGCACTGAGGTCTAGTCAGTGTCTAGGGCTTGAATTGGCTCAGGGCTCTCCTACAGGAGGCTTGCTCTGCAGGTTTTGGAATATTTTGCTAGCCAAATGAGAATTGCTGCCAGCTCCCCTCTGATTCTAGTTACCCTTGCCCAAGGTTTCAGATCTCTGAAAGAGGCAGTCTTGATCAGTTCATCTCAGGAGCTTGAATCCCTAAAGAGTCTCAGTCAGAGTCACTGGAAGTCACCTTAGTCTGACTTTTCA
This sequence comes from Mustela nigripes, assembly GCF_022355385.1. Taxonomy (NCBI): domain Eukaryota; kingdom Metazoa; phylum Chordata; class Mammalia; order Carnivora; family Mustelidae; genus Mustela; species Mustela nigripes. The sequence continues at coordinate 252,384,389 of NC_081557.1, read as the reverse complement.
CCAAATAAATCTGAACAATATTTTTGGGGTTGTCATTAAAAGATCATCTGCTCCAACCTGAGTATCTTAGTGAGAACTCCAGTCATTCAAGTCAATGGGAAAGTCTATAAACTAATGTGTCTCTTGACCACTGGTTTCTACAGAGAAGAAATCTGAGGCCGTCAGGTCCATGCCAATTACAAATTTATTAGTGCAGTGCAGTGAGACTTTGCAATTGAATTCTTCCACAGTACTAGAGCTTTTTAATTTTTCAGGATATTAGGAATACACTCACTGCTATCTCCCACCTAGCATCTTTCCCTTATTTCTCCTTGATGACATTTTTTTTTCAGTTGTGTAAGACAAACATTCCAAAATGCATGACTTCCTTAAGCATCTAACTCCAAGAAAGAAACCAGTCTTCCGCCATGTTGTTTCCAGTGCAAGTGGCACCATTTATCACACTGAACACCAGAACTGAGTGGTAGACAACCAGGTCGGTAATATCATGATATAGGCACAACCTTCTTTTTGGCAGCTCTAGCCTTTCAGATGGTAAAAAAACAATCCTATTATGGTGTTGGTAGTAATGTAGATTCACTTTCATGCCACCTAAATCTATTATTAGTCCATTAATACTCCCCTGCCTATAACATACAGTTTCTTTCTCATCTGGCAGGTCCAATACTTTTATTGATTATTTAAGAGTCTTTGAGAGTTCCCTCCCCCGAACAATAGTGGGTCTCACCACCACTCTCGTGCTAATATCATTACATAGCACAGGAAACATGGAACTAAATGGAACTTTTTTATAGATAATAATTTCAGTCAGAAATCTTCACAAAAACAGCTTTGAAGCTCTAAGAGTGATCTTGAAAACAGACATAGTGAAGTCCAGACTGGATGTTCTCAAGTTCAAAAAAAAAAGGACCAGAAGATTCTGAGGATGACAATGGAGAACACTGGCTTTAAAATCCTATAAAGTAGTAGTTCCTTGGTTCTCTTTTTATTTCCCTCAGGTTCCCTCTCATAAATCTCAGCTTTTCTTTTTTATTCGGTTTCTCTCCTGTACATATCATCCTGTTGACTGGGCCACGGTTGAATATACACTTGTTTATGCTGTCCAATGAAGAAGTATTTTTAGATGGTGGTAAAGAACACACATTTAGGGTAAATATGAACACATATTTAGGGTAAATATGAAATTTACCCTAAACCAAATTTTAAGTATACAGTACAAATTGTTCACTATATGCACACTGTTGTACAACAGATCTCTAGGGAGAAGTCTTGTTTTGTTTCCCCACCCCTCTCCCAAAAGCATTGTCACTTTACCAATATCGAACTAGAGTTCCTTGGTAAAGGAAACAAAAAAAAAATTGCACTGTTATTTTGGACAGATGTGTGCACTAACATGTGAAGTTTTATGCCACACGTGGTTCACATTTATCCTTTTTCCAAATTTGATAAATTAAAAAAAAATGTTTTATATTTTAAAATCCCAAAAGGATATCAAATTATTTAAATGTGTTGGAAAAAGAGGCCAGTATTAGGAGAAGGAAATTTACAGTAAAAGTGACATGAATGGACCATTCATTTGTATGGCCACTAATTCCATAGGGCAACTGATCATAAATTAAGCGCCTGACATTCAGTAATAGATGATTATATCTGACATAATGAAGTTATAATGGAAGGTGTTCGCACACTGCTTGACTATTAAGTGCCCATTTATTGTCCCTGCACCAGGTGTGATACTGATAGGTCATACAAATCATCCAGAAGAAATGTCAAAATAGGCTCCTTTGCTGATAAAGCACCACACATGTTTATTAATATAGCAGCTTGTCTTAGAACTGGCCCATCTGCTCATTTAAAACAAATCTTTTTCCTATAAATATTTCAAAGTTAAGAGCATGACCACTCATAATAGGTTCAGAGTAGTAGAGATGGAAAGGGAAAAGAAGAGAAAGGAGAACAGCCGGACCTTTAATAACATGTCGTGTTCTTCCTTTTACCTGAGGTACGTTTCACAGAAGAAGGGGTACGGAGGTCGCTTTTCAAGTGGCATTCGCTTTAGATTAGTGCTGCAGGAGTGCAGGCCATTGAAAACGGTCCAGGCTCCAGCTGCTGCTGGTGCCAGGTGGGAAATGGTAAATTTCACCAATGTTTTCAAAGTACACATTTCAATAAAGTGCAAAATGAAGTACTCCATTAAGAAATTCTCCAGAGCAGTAGTTCCTAGGCATTTAAACTCATCAGAAAATATTTTAGCTTGGGTAGATTTTATAAAGAAAAATAATACCATAAATTTTTCTTGGGGACAGTGATTTTACAACTCTGAGGATTCGCTTCTAAACCCATTTTCTCGAAGATACCCTGTCACATTTTTATATAACAGGAAAAAAAAAAAAAAAAAACAACAACGGAAGCAAAATTTCAATGTTTACCTCCCGTTCTCCTTTTTTAACTTTAAGAAATCACAAGTACAAGGCTACGATATTCTCCATCTGGTATTCTTGGTGTTATACGCTTGCCGAGCAGCCTGTATGTTCTGTGTTCTATCTTCAAGAATGGTTTTATCTAACCAACCAAGGCGTATGCCCTGAGGCGCCCCTCTCAAATGAACACACACATTTGAAATGAAGAAGTACAATTGTTCAAAATAGTGAAACACAGGAAAGGCATGGACCATTTGGTAACCACAGGTGGTTTTCACTCTATAGCCTTGGTTTCATTTATTCATTCATTAAAACCTAAATAAAGTCTGACAGGCATGCCTTTCAGGTTCCAGGAAAGAACTTTATCAGACTCAGTATCACATAAATCCACTAGTCATACTTTTCTAAATAAATTACATCTTGTGATAACTAACCACCTGGTGACCAAAGGGCCAATTCAATTGCTTGTAAAAGGCTAAAGGTCTCAGATACCTTTGAAATTATTATTTTTTTACACCTCCCCGATTTCCAATCATATTTCATGTTACACATATTTTCCAAAAGTTAGTAATAGGTGATCTTTAGTTCATACATGAACTACGCTTGCTTACAGAACACTATCAACATCCACCCAGTTATCCAAATTAGTAACCCAATAATTACCTCTTATTGCTCTCTTATATCCAGACACCAATCTCACGTTTTACCTACAATAACTATGGTTCCATCATATTTCTTTTACTCCCCTTGCTATTGTCTTTTAGTTTATACTTTCAAGAAACCTTTCTTGAAATAACCTACTAATTCTCTCTGCTCCCAATCCATCCTAAGCATTTCAATCCACATTCTGATGCAAAATAGTTGGATTAATGCCTTCTATGCCTGAAGTCTTTTGTAGTTCCCCGATGATGTCTGTAGTTAGGACACTTAGAACGGCTAGGCTTAGTCCACAGAGGTCTATTACCATCTGAGCTACAAGCCCTTTTCCCAGTTTCTTTTTTCTTAGTTCCTGCCATATCAATGGTGGACAGACACTGAAGCCTCGTCCAGTTCCAAAGGCAGTACAGACTAACCTCACCAAAAGATCAACAGCCTCACAGTCACCAGCCAAGAATCTCAAACAATGCCTATTTTAACAGAATCAATATTCAGCGTGTAGTTTGAGAATTTGATCCTTAAGGGATGAGCAAATGCAGTCTTTTCACTGGTTACATGTTAGGAAATCCTCGTCCTCCCTGTGGGCACTGAAACCCCCCTTCCCCGTAACCCCCCCCCCCCGCCCCCGGCACTGAGTGGAGTCTAGACATGTGTTCCCTCAGCTCCTGCTTCCAAAAGGCTCAGCACTCGTTCCCACAGCAGTCTGAATTTGCCTGTTTCCAAATCCGTCAGCTACTTCTGAATCAGAGATGAGAAGTCACACATTACCCAGGAGCTAGTAATGTGGAAAATGGAAGAGACAGAGGGAAGAGAATTTACAGAGAATTTAAGTAGCAAGAGAGAATTCTGTAAATGAAATTTTAAGGAAAGGCCATACCTAGATGATTGGATTTACCTCTCGCTAAGCCATTCTCCACCTTGAGTCATCTTTTAAAAATCAAAATCAGATTAAGTAGTATTCTGTTGTAAAAACCCTTCAGGGGCTTTTAAACCTTCATATCTCTTAAATCCCAACTCCTTTCATGGCCTTCTAGGATAACAAAGACTCTTTGCTTGACCAAACTTTGATTAGGTTCCTGAAACTTCCCTTAGGACCATCTGTACACCTGTGTAAAAGCCAGTTACAGCAAGGAGCCCTACCTACTAAGTTATTTTATATTTATTTTATTTATTTATTTGACAAACAGAGATCACAAGTAGGCAGAGAGGCAGGCAGAGAGAGAGGAAGGGAAGCAGGCTCCCCACTGAGCAGAGAGCCCGATGTGGAGCTCGATCCCAGGACCCTGAGATCGTGACCTGAGCTGAAGGCAGAGGCTTTAACCCACTGAGCCACCCAGGTGCCCTTACTAAGTTATTTTAGCCAGAACCCCCCACACTCCATATCTGATTGCCCTCTGTAGCTGACCAGGTTTCTTATCCTCTACCACCCCCTCAGTGATGTCTGATCACTCTGGCTTGTCCTTAGTGAGAATCCCATCAAGTTAATTCCAGAATCCTCCTGACATTTCCTCTTAGTAACTTTCCATCCAGTGACCTTCCACCCTGCTCCTTGGCTACACAGTCTCACTTATCCATGCTATGCTTGGAGTTGATGCCCATTCTGTACTGAGGTCTCTTTTCCCCTATTGCAAAGGCTCTGGGGCAAAAAAGAAAAAAAAATCTGATTTTACTATTTTAACACTTGCCCATCTCTGTTTTTAATTTGGAAAAAAAAAAAAAAGGTGCATGATCTGAATCTTATAGAAGTACTCTGCCTATATCCTTAGTTCCTATCTCAGTTTGTTCCAGAAAGTATCATGTCCATTTATGTGATTTTGAAATCATTTTATCATTTTTTGTATTTTATTTTATTCATCATGATAAGTCTATCTTTCTTCCTTATCCCTGATTTCACACACCCCCTCACCGACCTCCCATCTGGTGACTAACATTTTGTTTTCCATACTTAAGAGTCTGTTTCTTGGGATGCCTGGGTGGCTCAGTCAGTTAAGTGGCTGCTTTCAGCTTAGGTCATGATCTCCAGATCCTAGAATGGAACCCAACATTGGGCTTCTCAGCAAGGCGTCCCCTTCTCTCTCTCTCTCTCTCTCTCTCTCTCTCTCTCTTCCTCTGCCCTTCCCCATCACTCATTCTCTCTCTCTCTCAAATAAACAAAATCTAAGAAAAAAAATATATGTTTCTTGGCTTGTCTCTCTTTCTTTTTTCTCCTTTGCTCACTTGATTTGTTTCTTAAGTTCCATGAAGATTGAGATCATATGGTACTTGTCTTTTTCTGACTGACTTATTCCCTTAGGACTATACCCTAGTTCTACCCATTTTACTGCAAATGGAAAATTTTTATTCTTTTTTAAGACTGAATAATATTCCCATAATATATATAAAATATAAAATATAAAATATATATAGATATATATATTCCCACCAAAAGTGCAAGAGAGTTCCTTTTTCTCCACATCCTTGCCAATACTTGTTTCTTGTGTTTTTTATTTTAGTCAATCTGACAGGTGTGAAGTGATACATCATTGTAGTTTTGATTTGCATTTCCCTGATGTTAAGTGATTTGAACATCTTTTCATGTACCTATTGGATATCTGCATGTCTCCTTTGGAGAAATGCCTATTCGTGTCTTCTGCCCATTTTTTAATTGAATTATTTGAAAAGAGAGAGGAACAAAAGAAACAAAATCACTAATGAAAGAGGAAAAATAACAACCAAGATCACAGAAATAGAAACAATTGTAACAGAATGCTATGAAAACCTACGTGCCAACAAATTGTACAATAGAGATGAGATGGTTAAATTCCTAGAAACATAAACTACCAAAATGAATGCAGGAAGAATAGAAAATATGTACAGACTGATTACTAACAATGAAATTGAATCAGTAATCCAAAAATTCCCAAAAAACAACAGTCTGGGAATGGATAGATTTACAGGCAAATGCTACCAAACATCTGAAGAAGAGTTAAAGATTTTATTTATTTGTTTGTTTGTTTGTTTGTTTATTTGAGAGAGCATTAGAAGGGCAGGAAGGAGCAAAGGGAGAGGGAGAAGCAGGCTCCTTGTTGAGCAGGGAGCCTGATGTGGAGCTCATTCCCACATCAGGGACCTGAGCCTGCTTCTCCCTCCGAACCTGAGACAGATGCTTAACTGAGCCACTCTTTTATTTTTTTTTAAGATTAAAAAAAAATTTTTTTTTGTATTTAAAGAAGAGTTAATACTTATTTCCTCAAACTATTCAAAAAAAAAAAAAAAAAAGACAAGAGGAAAGAAAACTTCCAAATTCATTCATTTTATGAAGTCACATCACCTTGATACAAAGCCAGATAAAGACAATACAAAAAAAGAGAGCTATAGGCCAATATTTCTCATGAACATAGATGCAAAATTCCTTAACAAAATATTAGCAAACTGAATCCAACAATACATTAAAAAAAAAAAAAAGATACACCATGATCAATGGGGATTTATTCCAAGGATGCAAAGGTGGTTTAATATTCACAAAACAGTCAACATGATTATATAACACCAGTAAGAAAAAGGACAAAAACCATATGATCATTGTCAAAAAACATTTGACAAAGTACAACATCTATTCGTAATAAAAACCCTTTGCAAAGTAGGTCTAGAGGGAACACACCTCAACATAATAATGGCCTTATATGAAAAACCCACAGCTAACATCATAGCCAATGGTAAAAAAAAAAAAAAAAACTGAGAGATTTTCCCCTACTATCAGGAGCAAAACTGGTCCACTCTTACCATATTTAGTCAACATAGTACTAGAAGGCCTAGACCCAGCAATTAGATAATATTAAAAAAAAAAAAAAGGGAGCATCCAAATTAATAAGGAAGAAGTAAAACTCTCACTATTTTCAGATGACATAATACTATACATGGAAAATCCTGAGATGCCACCAAAAAAAGTACTAGAACTGATAAATGAATTCAGTAAAGTCCTGGGATGTAAAATTATGTACAGGAATCTGTTGGATTTCCTATATGCTAATAATGAAGCAGCATAAACTGAAATTAAGGAAAGAATCCCAGGGGTGCCTGGGTGGCTCAGCAGGTTAAGCATCCAACTCTTGATTTCAGCTGAGGTCACGATCTCAGGGTTGTGAGATCGAGCCCCACGTCAGGCTCCATACTCTGCACCATATCTGTTTGGGATTCTCTCTCACTCTTCTTTTGCCCCTCCTCTACCTCAAAATACATAAATAAATCTTAAGGGAAAAAAAAAAGAAAAAGAAAACAATCCCATTTACAATTGTACCAAATCAATAAATGAACTTAACAAACAATGTAAAGGACCTATATTCTGAAAACTATAAAACACTGATGAAAAATTTCAAGACAGTACAAAGAAATGGAAAGACATTCCATGCTCATGGGATAGAAGAATGAATATTGTTAAAATGTATATATTACTCAAAGCAATCTACAGATTTGTTATAATCCTTATCACAATACCAGAAGCATTTTTCACAGAACTAGAACAAATAATCCTAAAATTTGTATGGAACCAAAGAAGATCTTAAATAGCCAAAGCAATCTTGAAAAAGAAAAACAAAACTGGAGGCATCACAATTCCAGATATTCAGTTATAATACAAGGTGGTAGTAAAATTAAAACAATATGATGATGACATGAAAACAGACGTATAGATCAATGAAGTAGAATAGAAAACCCAGAAATAAACCTATGATTATATGGTCGATTAATCTTTGACAAAGGAGGAATGAATATACGATGGGAAAAAGTCTCTTCAACAAATGATGTTAGGAAAACTGGACAGCCACATGTAAATAATGAAATTGGATCAACTTCTTTCACCATACAGAAAAATAAACTCAAAAGGGATTAAAGACCTAAATGTGACACCTGAAACCGTAAAAATCCTTGAAGAGAGTACAGACAGTAATCTTTTTGACAGAGGCTGTAGCAACATTTTTCTAGATAGGTCTGCTGAGGCAAGGGCAACAAAAGCAAAAATAAACTACTGGAACTATATCAAAATCAAAAGTTTCTGCACAGTGAAAGAAACAATCAATAAAACTAAAAGGCAACCTACTGAATGAGAGATTTTTCAAATGACATATCTGATAAAGGGTTAGTATCCAGAATATATAAAGAACAGATACAACTCAGTATGCAACTCACCTTCATTCTTCAGAGTTCAGCTCAATAATCATATTCCTAGAGTGGTTTTTCTTTCTCTTTTCTCTTCTTTTTTTTTTTCTAAAGATTTTTATCTATTGGGGTGCCTGGTTGGCTCAGTGGGTTAAAGCCTCTGCCTTTGACTCGCGTCATGATCCCAGGGTCTTGGGATCAAGCCCCACGTCAGGCTCCCTGCTCAGCAGGGAGCCTACTTCCTCCTCTCTCTCTGCCTGCTTCTCTGCCTACTTGTGATTTCTGTCTGTCAAATAAATAAATAAAATCTTAAAAAAAAAAGATTTTTATCTATTTATTTGAGAGAGAGATAGCAAGAGAGAGCACAAGCAGGGAAGAGAGGGAGAAGTAGCTTTCCTGAAAGCAGGAATGCCAGCATGGGGCTCGATACCAGGACCCTGAGATCATCACCTGAGCCAAAGGCACATACTTACCTGGCTGAGCCATCAAGGTTCCCCTAGAGTGGTTATTTTTGACCATCCACCTTATATCTCTCTTTTACCTCTAACCATAACCCATTCCTAATCTTATTTCTGTAATATATAATTGACCTATTGTTGACTTTCTCCAATACAAGGTAAAGCCCATGAGGACAAACATCTTTCCTTTCTTGTGTCTCACTGCATTGCCAGTCCCCTGTAAAGTATATGGCAAATAGTTGGCATTCAGTATAGTACTGCCAGAGCAGAATTAATTTTACTTAAATTCAACTATATACATTCTGAAAGCCATTTGGGAAAATTTTTCATTTGGCATTTTAATCAATGAGCCCTTGGCCATGAGTGAAAGGATGATAGGGAGAGTTTCTTCAGTTCTACGGTTCCCCACGCTGTTCATCAAATAAGTATCACCACAGACAGAAAGGGGTTTAGGTATTAAACTCACTGCTAGGTATACTGTATTTTGTGGATAGTTTAGAGGATTTCTGAAGGTGGGCTTTGTTTTTGGACCTTGCTTACTAACTTCAGAATCTAACCCATGCGTAAGATGCAATCACTTAGAAAATACTTGTTGAGAGGGGCCTGGGTGACTCGGTGGGTTGAGCCGCTGCCTTCGGGCCCGGGTCATGATCTCGGGGTCCTGGGATCGAGTCCTGCATTGGACTCTCTGCTCAGCAGGGAGCCTGCTTCCCTTCCTCTCTCTCCGCCTGCCTCTCTGCCTACTTGTGATCTCTGTCAAATAAATAAAATCTTTAAAAAAAAGAAATTCTTGTTGAACACTGACTGAAAGTTAGTCTTTTGGAAGAGCACTGAAAAAAAGCTGATCTATAGATTTTTGTTTGATACATGTTTGAAATTATACACTCACAGAAAAAAAACTGGTTATTTTTTTTTAAAGATTTTATTTATTTATTTGACAGAGAGATATCACAAGTAGGCAGAGAGGCAGGCAGAGAGAGAGAGAGAGAGAGAGGAGGAAGCAGGCTCCCCGAGATCATGACCTGAGCCGAAGGCAGTGGCTTAACCCACTGAGCCACCCAGGTGCCCCCCAAACTGGTTATTTTTAATACAATACTGTATTATAATTAAGTTGGTAAGATTTAAGGAGGATAAGAACATTGTAAACTCTGAGGTCTTACTGATCTTAGCATGTATGAGCTACACTGAGTCTTAGACTAGAACAATAAAGACTGCTGCTATATTATACTGAGCAATATTTACATAAGCATTTTATATGGTAAGAAAGGACTTTCACATATAATATCATATTTAGTATTTGATACTTAAACAAATTTGGGAAATAGGTGGTTGTTGTGGTGGCGATGAGATTTTTCCGTGATCATATAGTTAGCCACCTGGGGTGGAGTTAGCAGATTAAATGCAAGCATTAGTATTTAAACCGTATACTTTCGTGTGATTCCATCTAGGAGAATGTGATGCCAAATTTAACAGGAGCACCTGCTCCAGTGAGGGAACCTGTCTTTTCCTGGATTCTTAAGAACTGGAAGTAACTGGGGTGCCTGGGGGGCTGTCAGTTAGAGTGGCTGTTTTCAGCTCAGGTCGTGGTCTCGGGATCCTGGGATAGAGTCCTGCATCCAGCTCCTCGTTCAGTGGGGAGCCTGCATCCCCCTCTCCCGCTAACCCTGGTTGTGTTCTCTCTGTCAAATAAATGGGTAAAATCTTAAAAAAAAAAAAAAAAAAAGTAATGGAAGTAATTGCTAGACCCAGAGATACAGCTAACAAAGAAAAAAGTGCTTCTCAATACACATTGAGGGAGCTGAGTACCTCTTAGTGTGAAGGTAACACCATTTGGGGTGTTATAGGATGAATAATTGCCAAAGTCAACACTTCCCATAGAGAAGAATACGCTTTTTAGGAGCTGAGGAAACAAGATCCTCATTCACCAATAGTGACGTGTAAGGGAATGCTATGTTGGTAACAGTCCCAACCCTTACTGTCCTTACTGTCCGGCATATAAATGTATCTTTAGAGAAAAGAGATCTTGGGTGCCTGGGCGGCTCAGTAGGGTCCTGCGATCGAGCCCCACATCGGGCTCTCTGCTCAGCAGGGAGCCTGCTTCCTCCTCTCTCTCTGCCTGCCTCTCTGCCTACTAGTGATCTCTGTCTCCCAAATAAATTAATAAAATCTTAAAAAAAAAAGAGATATTTATCTAATCTTAGGCAATTGACTTTAAGAGTGAAAGATACTCTAAAATTTAAGGATTTATCCTATATAAATTTTATCATGCTGTCTTTTAAATCGATTGTGAAGTAAGAATAACTACATTAAAGATACTCCTGAGAGGCATGGGTGTGTGTGTGTGAGTCCATATGTGTGTGAGTACATGGAAGAAGTAGAACTTTGCAGCTGTGACTATTCCGTAGGTAGGGATAAGGATGATTGTTCCATTTGGAAATCAAAACCTCCTCCTCCGTCACCCCACCCCAGGCTTTGGTAGTAGCAGTCAACACATTTATCAGCTAGCTGTCTCCTCCAGGCAATAAGTTAACTGATTTTTAGTATACTGGTATAAAATTATTTTCTGGTGATTACACAAATAATAACCATTTGTGGGAGAGAACACTGAAAACTATAGAAATGGGGATATTTTATCACAATGCCTGACTTCTTTTTTTATGGTATGATTTTCCATACTTCTTTTGAGAGAAACAATAAGATATTTTATGAAAAGAGCAAAAAGTAATAGTGTAACACTACAACGAAGGTATTTTATTTTATGGAAAAAGACAATGGACACACAAAAAACTTATTGGTAACTGTGTAGTAAATAGTAAAGTGTTCACACTTGTGCCTTATTGTTTTCTTAAGATGACTAATAGAGATGGTGAGGAATTTTCTTTAAAATACTATACTATAAAAAAAATAAGATACTATACTATGGATAGATCTCCCAATCCCTTGTTGGTAATATGTTTCATTAATAATTACATGCTATAGTATATTGTTTTAGAAATTAAATCATGATCCTTACTGTATAAATGAAAAAATGACAAAGTAGAATTTTTACAGGTTTCTGGGTTTGAATCCTGGGTCCAATGTTTAATACTTAATCTGACCTTTATGAAGTTAAAGAAACTTTCTATGGCTCAATTTTTTTCATTCACAAAATTATAATAATACTACCTGCTTCATGAAATTACTAAAATTAATAATCCATATCATGTACTCCAAATAGAACCAGGCACAAATGTTAATTATAAATACTGAACATTCATACCATGTCCACTCAAAAGTAATGTGTTTATTGGAATATTCAGAAGAATATTATGATTGGTTTTCTACCATAATTGGGAGAAAGAGGATCATGTGGGTAAATTTCAGTTTGAATGTCAGATTTAAAGATAAATGTTAACTATTATAATTTTTATTACTATTATTATCAACTACCAATAGCTTGCTATAAGACGTTGTGGCATTCAAAAAAAGCTAAATATTTTCTCTCTGAACAAGATAAAGCATACACCCCTATCTTTCCAAATACAAATAAAAGCCATGAAAAACAAAGAGTAATCAGTCCCGGAACTTAAAGAAGCAATCTTAGGAGAGCTGGGCCAGTGAGCAATCTCTGGAGGGCAGAGGGTACTGGGAATGGGGGGTGCGTGGGGAGGTGTGAAGTTCAAAGAACTGAACCCTGGTCAGAGCTGCTTAGATCCATCCTACTTCCAGAGATTTTCCTTTGCCTTGAGCAACAGACTCCACAGAGGAAATGTCATACTCAAGTCAAGGATCATTATCACTGGATCTACCATCAGCCACCCTGAACCTGAAAGAGGTTGTTCAGATCACAACAGTATCAATTCTCTATTTAATGTCCTCTAAGTACTAAGAATATAACTTCCGTGAGCCAATGTGGAAGTAGAATTCAAACAAACTCTATCTTCCTTCTCATTCAGGTTCACTGGGAGGCTACCAGGACAAGATGACCAAGAACCTACTGTAAAAAACTAGTGGGCCAAGCTACTTTCTGGAATAATTCTTCTCAACATATGAATTATATACCACAAGGAACCTGCAGGATTGTGCTACATTGTTTCAAATGATAAACGTTGGCTTTTAAATACTGACTTTTATTTGTAAATTATATTGTAATTTACAAAGCCTTCATAGTTATCCCTAACAATACTAAATAAAAAATATATTTTACCATTAAGTTTAGCATTTAATTCCAATTAAATCAACCCAATTTCATGTATTACTATAGTAGGCCTGAAGCTAGAAATACAATAATGACCAGTAAGTCTGAATGAAAAAGTGGCAGGATCCTTGTAAAATGAAATGAGACAATGCATATAAAATAGTTTTTCCTGTGTCCGACACAAGATATGTACTTGATGAATGGGAATGGTATTTACCATTAATATTAACAAGTTCTATCTTGCAGGTGTTCTCAGTATACTTTAAATAGTAAAAAAAAAAAAATGTTTGGCATTTAAAAGTATAGAAAAAGCATGTTTATTTAACATGGTCAAAGCAATTTGTTATATGCAAGTTTCATTTTTATTCCCTTGGGTTAAGGGTGGATAAAACTAGGAAATTTTGTTCTACCATATAATGTCTGCTAATAAGATAAGTTAGAAAAATACTGCCATAGATTACTAAAAAATAGGCCCAGAGACTCCTCAATAAGAATGCCAGATGTCTTGTTCTTATTTTATTTTAATCAATTTCAAATGTTTTTATATTCCACTCGATAGTGTCATGTGCTAATGTCTCTAATTTGTGATGCTAAATCTTTGGCTACAGCCTATTTTTAATATAGACACACCAGGCAGGACCATCTGTTTATTTTGAACTTTAAAAAATATTTTCAATGTGGATTTGCTGAATGTAATTCAATTTGCACATGAAACTTAATGCCTGGCATTATTCTAGTTCATTGATTATGTGCCAATGGAACCATATTTATATTACTCAGTTTATTATAGCAAATAAAAAAAGACCTAAAAAAATAGATGTAGTTTTTCAAATGTGCCCAAATATTTTAGCTTTTTTCCCCCTGAGTATAAATTGTAACTGTTAACAAATTAGCAAATACATAAATTTGTATTTAGTGTTAGACTTCTAATTAAATATAAGATCTTACCTAAAGAAAGATTATACAAAATAGATACAAACTGTTTTCACCAGCATTATTACTAGTGGTTTACTACATTGGAAGGTGGAGAGTTATCGGTAACTGTTAAAACTTTTTATACAGCAGAACATCATAAATATCATTCTTAGTAATATAAATGGAGGACAGTCTTCAGAAGACAATTTTTTTTTGTGGGTTATTGACAGGAATTTATTTAACTTGAATTACTAGTGATGTTATGAAGGATTCCTAGGTTGGGTTCTATAATAGCCAAGGCTGTCACAAAATTATACAGAAAAAGAATGAAGCAAAACAACATCAAAAACAAAACTATAAAGTCTCAACTCAAGGGTATGCCTCAACTGATACATTGGAGTCTCAAATAATATATACTTCTGCTTAGGATTCTGATTCAGCTCCCAATGCAAATTCCTGCCCAAGCACCTTCATTGAGTCAGTCTGCCTGTAATATAGACATAACACTGGCGGGGAGGGGTTTTGCATTTGAGTAGTTAGGAGGCAAAATAAAGCTCAGGGAGAAAATATAGTTGGTGAGAACACATGACCTTCAGAACTGCAACTCTTTTTTTTTTTTTTTTTTTAAGCTTTGTATTTATTTATTTATTTGACAGAGATTACAAGTAGACAGAGAGGCAGTCAGGGAGAGGAGGAAGCAGGCTCCCTGCTGAGCAGAGAGCCTGCCAAGGGACTCGACCCCAGGACCCTGAGATCATGACCTGAGCCAAAGGCAGCGGCTTAACCCACTGAGCCACCAGGCGCCCCAAGAACTGCAACTCTTAATGAGTCCTGCTAAGAACTCCAATGTGCTTACTTACAAATCTGCTACAAAACTACCAAAAACCAGTTTTTCATTTCCCAATTATAATATAAAAAATGGGAACTATGTCTCAAAAGCATGTAACATATTTGCATACAGAAATATATAATCAATCCCATTAAACTAACTAGAAAATGATATAAAAACTTGCTTTAATAATGAAAGGTTCAAAAATAATGGTGGTGCTAGATGAGGGATTTTTTTAAAGTTCTGATTAATGAGACATATGGCAAGAAAAATTACTATAATGGTGAATGCTGATTCAGGATCTTATTTTTATTAAGTAGTTTATAGTGAGGGCTGTGACTATTTTTCTATTTATAGTGGCAGCTCTGGTTAATTACCTTGTAATGTATTGTGACATTAATGCACCAGTAAACTACTGGAATTTATACCCCTATTCAGTAATAAAATCTGTAAATTGAAGAATGCATATAAAGCTATCACAGGCATAAATTATGTAACCAAATGCCACATATGATCACATTAGATTTAAAGAACAGAATCTCTCAAATTTACTCATCAGTGGGTAAGTTCTACAGAATTTAAAAACTGCTGCTACTTTGAAATGCAGATTACAAATTTTATTCAAGGCTATTCGGTAAACTGCTACTACATTTTCTATATGGTTACTAAGAGCATGTTGGTCTAAAATGCACAGTACTAAAGAAGAAACATGTTATGACAAACAAATGCATCAATGTCATATGTTTTCCCTAAAGAAAGGATAGAAAATAACGAAGTCAAGACAATTGAAAGGAGGGAGAATAGTGACATGTGGACTAAAATCAAAATGATTCTTAAATGATAAAGAATTTGAGGGAGCAAAAAAAAAAGAGAAAATGTGACAAAAATATGATGTTTTGGAAATATGCTTGCTTAATTGTTTTTCAGAACTGAGTTTTACAACACAATTCCAAAGTTACCAATAATTAGTTCACTATCTCAAATATTCAAAGACTAATCACTGTATGTATATATGTATATATATATGTGTGTGTGTGTGTGTGTGTATGTTTAAATATATATAAAAGTACCAACTTTTAATCCAAAATATTTCAGATTAGAACCGAATAAAATGGTAAAATATCTGAAGCAATCTGATGTGTTACTATATGTTAGTTAATATTTTCTATTGATAAGTTTCCTGTGCTAATATTGGTAACTATATTGATAACATTTTAAATGTCATTGTTTTGTATTACTACTTGGATGAATGTCAGAAAATTAAATATGATTTTCCTATTAAAGTACAGGTCTATAAAATGCATAAGGAATTAATGTGTAAAGCGATAATTCCTAAAACATTAACACGCATGGAGATTAGTAGAAATTGGTACAGAAAGAGAAAGTAAGAAAATATATATAGAGAGAGACATAGTAATATCTAGACAGATGTTTCATATTCTCAATATGTATATAATTACAAGAGAAAAAGAAAAGGGAAAGCTGAAATGGTTAGCTAATGTTAATTTTTAGGGAGTTCAAAGTATATCGTTCTATATCTCACAAAAAAGCATTAAGTGGAGCTAGAATTCCATTTTATTTAAAGAACTTGATGTATTATTTTATAAATTCATATAAAAATGCAACATACATGAGAAATTCTCTCTCTGCTTATAGATATAAACATATGTGGAGTTTGTTTATACAATTTGACTGCGTGCAAGTATAAGCAGAAGTATTCAGTATATTTATAAATAACAAATGAAGATCGAGGGTGACAGTTGAAAGTTGAAAGGAAATACTCAGTGGTTGCAAAATAATGCTATTATTATGCCAACTCTATCCCATTTCCAATATTTGTTTTTAATGAAATACTAAATAGTTTTAAGAAAAAAAAAGCAAAAAAATTTTTTTCAATGTTATGGTGATTTATATAAACCTCTTCACCTTTATTTAACTGTTCTCTGAATATTTCAGAATTGTGGTCATGAGCTAGTAACGATAACTGTAATTGCTTTAATCACAGAGCAGTTAAAGAAGAGTTCTGGGTCAATGTATGCAGAGGAAGGAACTCTGTGAGAAGTAGAAGTTACCAAGACAATCACTCTAAAGTTGAGAGTACTATCTGAAGCCAATATCAAGCAGAGATGACTGCTGGATTCTAGCAATTCATTCTTTTTTTTTTTTTTTTTTTTTTGAGGAGGAGTTGTGGTCACCTTCTGTTGTTTTTTTTTTTTATATATATAACTTTTTTATTTTTTATAAACATTAATATATTTTTATCCCCAGGGGTATAGGTCTGTGAATCGCTAGGTTTACACACTTCATTCTTTACCAGGTCAATACCATCACTCTTTTGACCAAGATAATTTCATTTTGCAGTGGAGCTCTTAATAATGCCTACTTACCTTCTAACTCTTCAGGGTCTTGTTATGGTATATATTTGCCAGGAACTTGGCACTTATTGTTTTAATTATCCTAATAAAGTTATTGGGGTGACATTATTATCCTTGATTTACAGCGGACAGAGAGAAGCTGCCCAAGGTCATACAGGTCCGTCTGGCTTCAAAGTCCAGTTCCCTTTCCTGTGGCACAACAGTGAGCCCGAAAGTAGGGAGGATAGCCACATTGTTTAGGGCCTACCAGATGCGGGATTCTACTCTGTATTACTCTTAATCCTCACAAAGACACTGTGAAGTTCTTATTTCTGATCTTCTGTGTACTGGTTGGGGAAACTCATGATAAAATAGGTCTGGAACTCCCAAGTTTAAGTCATTTGGCTCTAAATTTCTTTATTATCAGCCCATTTTTGTCTCACTTCATTTTATCCTTTTTCTGACTTGCTATGGTAGTTTGAAATGACCCAATTCCTCTTTTTTCTGTTTCCATAGTCCTTTGGATTGTGGTTCCTCAGTCTAGCTTTAAGAATCCTTTTCTCCCTTTTTAAGTCTGGGATTGGCTATGTGACTTGCTTTGACCAATGAGACATAGCAGAGTCTTGAAGGGACGCCTGGGTGGCTCAGTTGGTTAAGCAGCTGCCTTCAGCTCAGGTCATGATCCCGGCGTCCTGGGATCGAGTCCCACATCGGGCTCCTTGCTCAGCGGGGAGCCTGCTTCTCCCTCTGCCTCTGCCTGCCATTCTGTCTGCCTGTGCTCGCTCTCTCCCCGTCTCTCTCTCTGATAAATAAATAAAATCTTTAAAAAAAAAAAGAAAAATATTTGAGCTCTGGGACTTGTCTACCTATTGTCGGGAATCCTGTCACAATAGGAACGAGCCTGTGCTAGACTGCTGGATGTGTCTCATGCAACCATCATTCCAGATGACATTAAGGTGGCTACCCAGCATGTGGACTGAGATCCTCCCCTGCAAAATCAACCGGCTTGCTAGCTACTAAACATCTAACTTCAGTCAAGTCAGCACACATACAACTCATCCAACTCTAAAAGCTATAATACATGTTTTTTTGTTATAAGCCACCAACTTTCGAAGTATATTGTTACACTACCCTACTACCCATGACCTGACAGGACTCTTCTCAAATCAGTCCAAGATGATGTCAGAAAAAATGAATTATATTAAAGTCACCTATGTGCTTAAACAGACATCCATCTTGGATAAGAACAATGTTGTACCAAGGATTAAATGTCTTAAAAAAAAAAAAAAACCCAATTTAAAATTCATCTATTCCTCATGATGAAGGATCATGTCATAAGCATCTAAACAATGGATAGATACTAAAATCTTAGAGACTTTTCTGTTCCTTCTCCCTATTATCGGTTCAGTCAAATGCCATGTCTCTTTAAATATTTCTTAGGCCTAGAGGCCTGGATGGCTCAGAGGGCTGGGACCCAACCTTGATTTTGGCCCAGGTCATGATCTTGGGCTTGGGGACTGAGCCCCAGGTCAAGCTCAATGAGCTCAGTGCATAGTCGGCTTGAGAGTCTCTCTCCCTCTCCCTCTGCCTGCCCCCATGCTCATATACAATCTCTAAATAAATAAATAAAGTCTTTAAAAATATATTCCTCAGATTCTGCCATTGTAGTGGACATACTTCAAACTTAAGTAATTAAACAAATAAAATCTAAAAAAAAAAATTCTCAGACCTTGCCATTTTAGTGGACATAGTTTATGCTAATTTCCCAGTCATGGTTTACCTAGGTTATTGAAACAGCCTCCTTCTGTTAATCTCTCCTCATCTATACTGACATCAGAGATATTTTTTTCTTATATCAAGAACATAATGTTATGAAAAACCTCACTAACTTAGAAAACCATTTTTTTCAAGATTTATTCATTTATTTGAGAGCGGGGGTGGGGGGAGCACGAGAGGAAAAGAGAAACTTAATCAGACTCCACCTGAGGACCCTGAGATCACAACCTGAGCCAAAACCAAAAGCTGGTCACTTAACCAACTGCACCACCCACGTGACCCTAGAAAAACAATTTTTAAAAAATTAAAATATCTCATGACCTTTTTTCCCCCCTAGGGTAAAATACAAATGTCTTTCCATGTGATAGAGAATCCTTCCCAATCTGCCTCATGTCAGTCTCGTCCTCTAGAACTGCTCTCATTTCCTGCGCACCCAACACATTTCCTTAAAAATGTCACAACTTTCACAGATCCGTTTTGGTTCACTGTGCTTCCATTTCATGGATATCCTTGTCATTCCTGCTTCCTTTTCATCTTGAAAAAGGAGGCTGCAGCCTTCAGAATGTAGGTTGTCACCTCTACTTTGTGTTACTTACAAACCACTGAATGAGTTCCTACTATGTGCCAAGCATAGACCAGTGGCTGGAGGAGACAGGGAAATGTGCAGACAGTGTCTCACAGGTAATACCCGAGGCCAGCACAGGGGCCATTTGGAGAACAGTCACACGCTCCCTCCTCCTCCACAGTGCATAGACAGGGAACTGAAGATAAAGCTGAGCCTTCAAACATTGGTAGAAACCCACCGGAGGAGGCAATAGCATCTATAGAAAACATGCTTATAGAAGACAGACTAATGACTTCTATTGTATCAAGTGATTAATACTACTGGAGGTATTAGAAAATATCCTGCATCACTTAACTCTTCAAAAAAATAACCTTAGAATATTTGGTATTTATAAAAATAAAAAAGAAAATATGTCTATGTCACATCAGCTTTGAACATTAAAATACGTTTTGAAAATAATAAGTATTTCTTTAAAAGTGGAAAGACAAATTTTGTAGATTACAGAAAAATAAATGTTACTTTTAATTTTTGTTTTGTATGACTAGTTATTTTAAAAGAATCTTTAAACAGATGGCATCAATTTAAGGTAATTTTAATTTATATATTTTTAAAACCAAATGATCATATTAATACTAAAAAGACTTTCAAAATGAAATATAAAATATCACTTTGAAAGGAAATAAATCTGTCAGTATGCCTTAGGTTAAGATAAATTAATTTATTTTTAAAAAGACAGAAGAAAATTATAATTAAAAAGTAATGGTTATGTGCTAATCTCTGAATCTAAGTTGGTTTTCAATTAGTCCTCCACTAGTTGAATCATTATCTATCCCTATTTCTTATTTTGTTTACAAATATTTCTCAAAACAGTATTTTATATTTTAGGTTATAAATAAGAATTCCTCTTTCTGTTATCAGATTCCTTGTACACTATGCCCCCCCCCACTTTTTAAATAGGAACTGCCTTATAAAATACATATTTATAACTATCTGTAATGGAATTGTCTTCATCAAAAATAATGAATAGGGTTTCTTTTCCTTTAAATAATAATGATGATCATTGTAATAATAATCAACTCACCTCTAACAGGAGGTCTTTCTAGCTCAGAGTCCAGGTGAATGGGTGGAGAGATGTAGGACACCTGTCCATGATGTGCCTGCCCTGTGGACCCAAAAATAAATGTTAAGCAGACATTACAGTTATGTCTCTTTACACTTTTTTGTTTGTTTTTAATGATGCAATATTATCTTTCTTCACACTGAATTAATTTTCATTATCTCACGTCGACGAATCTATTCAAACACAGGAACATTATGCATCATCCAAGCATCAAGCAATTAAATCAGTCCTTCTTAAACTATTTTTTTATTATTAAATTACACATTTATTGTGAAATGACACTTTTAAAAAGACAGTGAAAATGATTTACAAGAAAGATAAAATGGAAAGAAAAAAAACATAACAACCCAAGTCCACATTTTTTATTGTCAGATTAAACCGAAAAGTAGTCTCTCAATTTGCAGGTTTCTAAACACTTATTCTCAACTGATACACTTATTTCATTGTCCCAGACCAGTAATATGCAGTCTGCAGACTGTCATCAATGTCAAATAACACACAAGTAGCAGTTACTTAGATAACTTTATAACTCTGGTTAATATTTTTTAGTTTTTAGAATTTATTTCTATTATTTGAATAGAAAGCTACTCCTACCTACTTAGTGTATTTTATGGAAGAACAATAACTAGCCAGGATATAAAAAGTAGGTAGATGAATTCATTTTCTATTCCTTGCAAACCATGCTACCAGTTCACACACTATTTGTAACAGAATTTCTGTTTTATGAGTTAAGGTGTTGATTTGGAGGCCAAGACACTGCTTGGAAAAACCGCTAGTTAAGAACAAACAAAAGAAATTTCGTATGTTCAAAGTAACTGTGCTTTATATACTGATGATTCAGTAAGCAATTAGAATTTCGAGACAAGAAAGCATAGTCACAGAGTAAGTTCAATTTCTAAAGCTACTTTTAAAAACTATTTCTTAAAAAAAGGTTTGGGTAGAAGCAGAGGACTCACCAATTTCTTTCTACAATGGGAATATGCAGTTATATTTTACACACTCACTATAGCAATTTACAGGGTTGTTAATCTCTTTTCCTAAACAAGGAAAGTTAATGATACATAGATTATGATAACAGCTAGAGTAACCTTCCCGTTTCAAGTAATATTCGACTTGTAATAAACTCTGCTGATTCCTCTTATGAGGCACATTTCAAATAATTAATATGGCTCCCTGTTGATAGTAGCTGCTGTTGCTCCCAGCATTTTTCTAGCTAACAGCAGACACAGTGGAGACGTTGTAATATACAGAGCCCCTCATAATGGTAACTAAGAATATTGTGCATTCACTGGCCATGTTTCAATGGAACACTAAAAGCACTATTATAAAAGAAGTAAGACAGTGAGTGTGCACTTGTAGCAGTCCATGTGTAATGCAGCTTATTAAAAACTTTAGATTATCTTAATTATGAAAACGCCTAATGTTTATCTATGTTACATACTTGATTGCAAAATCAATTTTTGTTTTCAAAGTCCTGTGTTATGACCAATGAACTGGTTTGAAACGCTACCAACTACGTTAAATGAAAATAAAAATCTTCGACTTTATATTGGTTCAGAATAATCTCGGCAGATAAAGTAATATCGAGTTCATGTCTAATCAAGGATCATGACTTTTACCACATATAATAATTAACATGCATTTGTGCATACATGATCTCCAGGGATTGAAAAGTAGGTACTATGCCAATATGCTCATATTTTTAAATCAAAGAAACAAGCAGAGGAGCCTAACTTGCTCAAGCTCATGCAGCTAGTAAATAGCAAGGCCAGGGGCATTTTGACTCCAAATGTGAAGTGTTTTTAAGTATATCAGAATATTTTTCTTAAAGAAGATCTCCATATACTAACCCTGGGGAGGGGGGAGTATATGGATTTTAGTGATTAAACTGTGACAAGTAATTGCTTGTGGAATTGTCACCCCTACATTTGGCTTAAAGTAAAAAGATTCTTTAAATGTCACATTTGCCTCTGTTCTTGGAATTAATCCTGTAACCTCAAGAGTACTCAGTAGGGATACTTCAGGGAGCATGAGATCACAGTAAGTATGTCCCTAAGGGGGCCTGGAGATAATCAAAGAGGCAACAAAGTGGGATGGGGATATTGACAGTCAAGTCTTGAACTTGGTTCGTCAAAATGTCCATTCTCCCTCCACTGAGAACTCCGGCAAACTGCACGATGAGGGGTGGCCAGGAGAGCTCCTGTAACAGGAGTTGACAGACTCTCAGCCTTAGAGAATGTCAGAAATGCAGTGTCAGATTCCAATTTGCTGAGATTTCCGAGCCACAGAATAAAAACTAGAAATCATGGAGGCTGCTGTTGATTAACTACATTAATCAAATACATTAGAAAAAAAAAGTCAGCTTCACTTGACATCAGTGGTACTCACACATTTGTCTCCACAAAAACACAGAAGATATAATAAAACCTATTCTAATCTGTGGTTAACTAATGCAATGAATCTCAGGGAGATAACTGTTCTTCATCAGGGAGAACATTAGAGAACATGGAGAGTTATAGTTTGAAGAAAACCCCAGTGACTATCAAATATCCACTCCCCTCATTAAGAATTACTGCAAGTAATAATAACAAGCTGCGGCTAAAACCATAAATAACTTCCATGTATAATTCCTCTAGACATTATGATGTCTAATACGCATCCAAAAATGTGATCAGTTCAAAAAGAGCTTAGGAAGATACAAAGTGTGGCAAATGCATACATTTTTATTTTATTTTTAAATTTTTATATATTTTTAAAGCTTCATGAGAAAAAGAGTTGGTGGGGGGAGGGGCAGAGAGAGAAGGAGAGAAAGACTCTCCAGCAGACTCCTCGCTGAGCGTGAAGCCTTATCTTATCTCATGGCCCTGAGATTGTTACCAGAGCCAAAATACAAGAGACTTTTAAAGCTCAACGGACTGAGCCACCAAACACATACTGTTTTCAGAGATTTGACTAGAATACTTTTAGATAGGGAACCTACCTACTCCTTCATTTATCACTTTCTTTACCTCACTCTCCTGTCTTACACTAGACTTTCCTGGTCCTTATAACAGAAGTTTTATATACCCAAGTGTGAAATGTGCTGCTCCATTTTTCCCCTTACTTTTCCAACTTAAAAAGATGCAGATTTGTTTATTTATTTCTCCTGAATTTTATTTTCTTTTTTACTGGATTTTCTTTTTATGATTTTTTCTTTTCTTTTCTTTTTTTTAAGATTTTATTTTTTTTATTTGAGAGAGAGAGAGCAAGAAAGAGAACAGAGTGAGAGAGAGAAGGTATGAGGTGGGAGGAAGAACAGAGGGAGAAGCAGACTTTCTGCTGAGCAGAGAGCCTGATGTGGGTGGGGCTTGATCCCAGGACCCTGGGGTCATCACCAAGCTTAAGGCAGGCACTTAACTGACTGAGCCATCCAGGTGCCAAATGTCATACTGACATTTTGACTAGGATCACATTAATTCTTTAAATTAATTTGGAAGATAAACATTTAAAATATTTTGTCTTGATTTTTGTTTAAATGGATCTCTATTGTTTGTTGTTAAATAAGTTGGAATAAATTATTTTTTAATTGTTTATATTTTGGTTATAAGAATATTTCATTATTTATGTATTCTATTTTCCCTATTTAAATGAAATTTTAAAACTCTCTTGATAACTTTCATTGAACTTTTTTGATGGTTATTGTTGGAATTATTAGTTACCGACTTTATCTCTCTTAGGTCTTTAGAGCTAAATACAATGGCTGATACTAAAGTTTAGTTATTTTCTGTGATCTTTTATTTTTTTTTTTAAATATTTTATTTATTTATTAGATAGAGAGAGACACAGCAAGAGCGGGAACACAAGCAGGAAGAGTGGGAGAGGGATCAGTGTGCTTCCCCACAGAGCAGGGAGCCTGATGTGGGACTTGATCCTAGGACCCTGGGATCATGACCTGGGCCGAAGGCAGACAGACGCTTAACAACTGAGCCACCCAAGCGCCACTGTGATGTTTATTTCTTATATGAAATATATTCCCAAGTTAAGAGTCATCCATATGCTCTTTTGTTTAATTATTTTGTGCTGTAGAATTTAAATTTTAAAAATTGATTTTATAGGACATAAAATTTTGAGGACAGAATTTCCTGCTGATGTTATTCACCTGTCAATTTACCTTGAGTTCCAACAACGTATTTACCAGAGGAATAAACAACACTGAATGACGGGTTTCATAAAATAATTAAAGGAGAGAAAGAAAAAATGCTTCATGGTTTATTGTTAAAGGTTTATTGTTAAGGAGTCAAGAAAAACAATGGTAGTTGGGTAGCTTACAAGATTTCATTCATTTTAGTCTAGGGAAAATGATAACATTTGTGTGAAGATGTATTTAACTGATAAATTTATGCAACAAATCTATATTGACATATAATTTGCATACCAAAAAATTCACCCAATTAAAACAGTGTTTTCAGTATATTCACAGAGTTGTGCAACCAGCATCATCATCAATTTGAGACCATTTTCATTGCTACAAAATGAAAGCCCAAGCCCGTTATCAGTCTCTCTTCATTTGTTCCCAACTCATCCCTGTCTTAGGCAACCACTCATTTACTCTCCATCTCTATATATCTGCCTATTCTGAACATTTCATATAAATGAATCACACAAATATGTGGTCTTTTATGATCAGCATTCTTCATTCAATATGGGTTTTCAAGGTTCACCCATGTAGTAGAATAAATCAGCCCTTCATTCCTTTTTGTCGTCAAATAATAATCCATTGTATAGACATTCTACGTTTTATTTAATCATTCAGCAGGTCATGGACATTTGAGATCATTTCCACTTTTCCATTATTATGAATAATACTGTTATGAACCTATGTGCACAAATTTTTGTGTGGATATTTTTGCGTTTTTCTTGAATATATATATATACCGAGGAGTGAAATTGGTGGAACATATAGTAAATCTGTATGTAAATTTTTAAAGTCAGATTTCTGAAGGGGCTGTACCCTTCTACTTCTCATTAGTAATGCATGAGGGTTCCAATATCATGGAAACGTTTTTCAGATTTTTTTTCTATTTTTTTTTATGTATTTGTTTATTTGTTTATAGGTGGCAGTGTAGTTAAGTCGGAGCTGACTGCACTTAATATTAAGATAATTGTAAAACCTGGGAAGACACTAATCTCCCCAAGTGGATATGAAAGATAAAGCAGTATTTGAATCAGAAGTTGTATAGTTCACACACATTGTGAAAGTAAGGGAAAAAATGACCCAGCCTCAAAAAAAAAAAAAAAAAAAAAAAAGGGAGCAGCTTACATCTGAACATTGTTCCAGTGTTTCACTGAAACACTGAAACATTGTAAAATGAAAATGTGTGGACTATCCAGTGTCAGGTAAGAAAAAGATATAGAGATTTTAAGGGTGGCAGTCAATAGAATTCTGCACTACAGCAAAAACCCAAAGACTGTTAGGTATTCTGGAAAATACATTATGAAATGTATTATGTATTATATAATAATTATGTGTCATATGTATTATAAATGTATTATGAAATGAAAATACATTACTTCCATCTCTTCTTTGACTTTCATCTAATTTCTATTTTATTGAAGAACTCTGCACAGTTCTTATTAAAGGTAAAATACAGGGAAGACTTGACTAGCATTAGATACAAGAAATTTTATTTTTCTTTCCACTGTCAATACTTTACCTGCACAACAGAGCACAGAAATACTTTGGAAACACAGAATTTGGAGGGAGAAAGGCATTTGATAGCATATAGTCCCCAATCCACATTTTAGAATGAGGAAACCCATCTTGAGAAATGTGTGACTTTCAAAAGTCAAATCAAGGTGGTAGTTGTCAAGTTGGATATCAGGGACAATAAGAAAGGGGATGTTTTACAACCAGCCTGCAGAAAACGAACACATCCTCATTCTCTCTGAACTCTGAAGACTTCTTTTGTAGGTCATAATTTTCAAGGTGTGTGGGACCTAATCTTTCAGGTGTGTTAAGAGGTTAAAAAGCTTGAGAACTATTTATTTATGAAATACATACATTTTCCCCCCATAAGGCTATGCCTAAAAACTAAAGGCAGTTTGTCATAATAGATAATATCATGCCCTGGCAACAGAACTATATGTGTTGATATCTGGACCCCGCCACTTTCTAACCATACAACCGTTAGTCATATAGCTAATTAGCCAGCAGCCATAAAGTTGTTTAACTTCCATGTGCTTCAGTTTCCTCATTTGTATAATGGAGATTATAGTAACACTTATTTCATAGGGGTGTATTGAAGGTTAAATGAACTTATGCATATATAGTTATTAGAACTGTACTTGTTACACAGTAAAGTACTTAGAATTTTTAGTTATTATTATTTTTATTAGTGCAAGTTCATTATTTAATTCACTGATTCATCAACCAGTATTAGTTGAGTACCTAATACTCGACAAGTACCTTTCAAGCTACTTGGCATATATCACATGACAAAATAAATAATAATGTGCAATCTTATGTAAGGGGAGACAGACTGTAAGAAATTAACAAAATCAATAGGTCAATAATATTACATGTACAAGATGAAAAGGGCAATGGAAATAAATTAAAACAGGCTAAAGGGGATCAGGAGTGGAAGGGCAGGTTGCAATTTTAAAAAGGATGATCACAGAAAGCCTCATACCATTTCCATGAATAGCATTTGAAGATTCAAGAGAAGACAAGAGATAATATCTGACTTTGGCAGGAAACTAAAAAGATAAAGTACAGATAATAGCACAAATCTACTTTTAATAATTAAGAATGAAAGAACTGAATGTGCTGTATCAGATGCTTTTTCCTCATGCATTTATTTCACATTTTACACATATTCATAGACATATTAATGCCATTACCAATGACCAATGAGTAAAAGAAGACAGAAATAAAACGAGATAATCGGGAAATGAACACAACTTTCCTCCTAAAGCAAAAACACATTTACTACTGTAAAGTCCCCATTGGTTTCTCCAGTTACACCATCTTTCAGTTCAAATTTCTCTCATTTTCTATATAGTGCTGTAAACAAGTTTAATAGTTTATGGCCCTCTAGGCAGATTTCATGCCTTTCTTTTGTTTGTTTGCTTTAAACTTTCAACTGCTGATCTTGATTATTTCCTCTGGAGGTATGACATTTCTCTTCCTTAAAAAACAATAAAATAGATTTCACATTTTTGCTCCTGGGGTTTTAAATAATTTTATCATCTTCCTTTTACAATGTTTAGGATGATAGTAAGTTACATCTCTGAACCTCATTTTCCTACTTCAATAATGATTTCATGTAGCATGTGGGAACCTATACTAAACTACATTTAAGAATGGCATATGGAATTTTTCTAAGTTTTTCAAATACTCTGAAAGCAGCTAAGCCTCCTTTCTCAGAGGGAAAAAAAAATTAAAGTTTAATTTCTTGTTGAAAATAATCTCAGCTACTGATAAAAAAAAAATATCAGAGGTCAATATGTTGTTTGTGCTGTTGGAAAACTGGGTGTGCCTAGCATTATAACATCTTTCTTTTTTGTCTTCAAATCCCAGTCTGGCTATAACCATCTGGCATTTATCAAGTCAGCTTTCAGGTAAAAGATGTAAACACCAATTGAAAGTAATCATCAAAGAAAAGAGCTGTAAAGTTGCCAATTTGATACTTATCTTTTCACTCTGGCTTCCTTTTCCCCTTTCATATTACTACTCATACTAATTTTCAGTGAATTTAGTCAAATATGAGGTAGCAAAGAAACAACTACATGCTTGACTTATTGAAGATAAAAGTCATTGATGGAGGCACAAAGGTCACTGATGGCCTTTTCTCCAGTGGATATTACTAGCACCCAGAAAACGGAGTAATTTGAAGCAGAAGTCACTTTCCAGTTTGTGTGTATATGTGTGCATTTCATTCAGCAAATAATTTTTCAGTATTCACTCCCTTTAGTGGCCAATCTTCACAATACCAAATAAACAAGATAAGATGCTTCCTCCACAAAGAGATCCAGTTTAGATCCAAGATTAAACAACCGCTGTATTTTGACAGCAATGAAAAAGAAAAGCATGACAATAGCATCTAACTGAACTGAGGGGAGAACAGTACCTAGAGAAAACAAGTGGTAGTCTAGGAAAAGCCAATGGCGGTGATGGGGAAACAGAAGGAGCATTACGAGTGGATGTTTATAGGTCATATGATCTAAAGGGAGAGGAGACAGGGAACCACAGGTAGAAGGCAGACAAAGAAAAAGATGATTAAAAAAATAATAAAAACTTTCAGAAATGTACCCCCCGAGGGGCACCTCAGTAGCCCAGTAGTGGACTCCTGGTTTTGGTTCAGTTCATGATCTCAGCCTCATGAGACTGAGTCCCGTGTCGGGCTCTGAGCTCAGTGTGGAGCCTGCTTGAGATTCTCTTTCCCTCTCCCTATTCTCCTCCTACTAATTATCTCCCGCTCTCCAATAAATAAGTAAATGAAAAGAAAAGAAATGTACTCCCCCAAAAGAATAAATAATTCATGCCTATTACCCAGCTTTAGCAACGGTCAAGTCAGGGCCAACACGGTCTCATCTCTTTCCTTCAGTGTCCTCTAAATCTAAACCCAGAATGTTTTGAAGCAAATTCTAGACAATATAATTTCACTTGTACATTATTGGAGTGTGTATCAATAAAATATAAGGGCTTTAAAAAAAAACCCTGTAATATCATTATGATACCTAAATATTAAGAAGCTATATCATTAAAAAAAAATTAATGTCAAATTCAGAAAAGCAATTGTCTGCAAGAAATCAACAAGTCTTAAAGAAATGAATTCTGTTAGCCTGCAAAACATCCCATTTGTTCTGGTGTGGAAATTGTTTGGGACTGAGGAATGCTTTATACTTATGATGAATTTCAGGTACTCACAGATATAAAGGGGAATGTATTTTATAAAGCCAGACAAATATACTTCTCTCTTGCCCAAGCATGAAAAAACAATTTGGTAGTTAAATGACAAACACTGAATTCTAGAGGCACCACTTCAAAAATTATTCCGAAGTCTCAAAAACCTATTGCAACAAGCATTACAACAACAAACTAAAAAAAGAAAAAGAAAAAGAAATCAGGGCATTTATCCTCTCTTAATTTCTACTTTTTTATAATCCTCTAAAAATAAACAGGAATGAACACACTAAAAAAAAAAAAAGATCATGTTAATAAAAATAGTTATTTTCTAAGAGCCTAATACTAAGAAGCACTACATGAGGTAAATATTGTTTCCTATTTTTAAAGCGTGAAATCTAAAGCTCAGTAAGGTTAAATGTATTTTCAAAGGTTACACAATAGTGTGTGTGGGAATCAGGTTTCAAAGCCGGAGACCATGTTCTTACTCTATAGCTCGCAACCTTCACATCCTACAAATACACCAACGGGGGTGGAGAGAGAAGGCAAATATACTATAATTTCTGAAACATTAGAAAGTTTTAGTCCCCTATTTTCAGACTACCTAAAATTAAGTGTTTCTATTACTAAAGGGCTAAATCACAGAATAGTCAGGATTATAAAATTACTTTTCTCAGACAATGAGTAAAACATTACATTCTACTTAACAGGAGGGACTTAACATTCTACATAACAAATAGCCCTCCCCTGCCTTTTTTTTTTTTTTTTTTTAATGGATGCCTTTAAAAAGGTTCAGTAATGGGGTGCCTGGATGGCTCCGTGGGTTAAGCCGCTGCCTTCGGCTCAGGTCATGATCTCAGGGTCCTGGGATCGAGTCCCGCATCGGGCTCTCTGCTCGGCAGGGAGCCTGCTTCCCTCTCTCTCTCTCTGCCTGCCTCTCCAACTACTTGTGATTTCTCTCTGTCAAATAAATAAATAAAATCTTTTAAAATAAATAAATAAATAAAAAGGTTCAGTAAAACAGATCACTTTGAATCACTGTGATTTCCAAAACCTGGAAAAAAGATTTGAAGCAGATTTCAACCACCTTCCCTCCAAAATACTCAGAACTTTCCTAATCTTTCCTAATTTTTATCACCATTGTACTGAACTCACGTTCACATATCGTAGAGTAAGAAGAAAATCTTTTATTTTCCAAGCACTTAATATTCAGGTCTACAAAATTAAGGGTATGAGTGTTCAGGGTGGGGAGCTGTGACAAGTTAGATTAGAAAAGTCAGATTTTGAGTAATATAGGCAAACCTCATCAGCAGAACTGTGATGTTAGCATGAACTCAGGGATCAGTAATTCCAGCTGGTTCATTAATGAAGGACATACAAAAGGCTGTCTGTTCCTAAGCCTGCTTCACTGCCAGAACAATTCTGATTTAATTGAGTATCTGAATTAAAGTCACCTCCGATATTTGCTTACAACCTGTATTGGATAGAGGAATGGTCCCCCAAAGATGCCCACTTCCTAAATCTCAGAATCTGCGACCGTTATATTATGTGGCAGAAGTGATTTTGCAGATATGATTAAGGTTGAGATGGGAGATTATCCTAGCTAACTGTGTTAGTTCTTGAAAGTGGAAAAGGGAGGCAGAGGATTAAGAGTGATACAATGCAAGAAAGACAGGTCAAGGCATGGAAGACCTAGAAGAGGATGTGGACCAGAACAAAGGAATGATGGTTCTGTCTAGAAGCTTAAGCGGACAAGGATGTTTCCCAGAGTCTACAGAAAGAACTGATTTTAGCCTGGTGAGACCCGTGTTTAAATTTGTTCTAGAAAAATGTTAAGATAATAAATTTGTTAAAGATTCAAAGTTTGTAGTAATTTGTTCCAATGTACAACTTATGAACTGGTATTTAACTCTAAAGAATCCTATTATTCAATGTACTAATTATTTGAATAGATATTATATGTACATGATGCATATTCAACAAAATGGTAGCATCTAACCTACCTAACGACTCCCCATAGGCAAAATCTCTTTACAGCACTTTGTATGTTTCTGGAGTTACTCTCTCTCTCTCTCTCTCACACACACACACACACAATGATCATATATATACTTATTTATTTGAATCGTTGCCTCTGTTAAAGCACACTGATGTTCCACATTTTTGTCAAGCTTGATCTAAAAGGTATTTTAAAGGTTCAATTGTTTAACCACAATTTGCTAATGCATATAGAGCCCTACACTGCACTAAGAATGCACCAATGGCATAGAGTACATGACATTTTTTTAATAAGAAATAGGACATTTCATAAGGCAATATAGTAACTTGATGACTTCAACTAAATGATAAGCGTAAAACACAACTGATAATGATGAGATGGTTAATCAGACAAAACAAAAAATCAAAGTGATGGAATGACTTCTTTAGAAATTACCTAACCCAACTGCTGTAATTTACAGAGGAGGAAACAGGCTGCCATAAGATACAGGACACAACTAAAGTCACTCTCTATTCAAGGGCAGAGGCTGATACAGGATAATAGTCACACAACTCAGCTATGGGCTCTGTCCTCTATACTATACTTTTTATCCCTTTTTTTCTTTTTTCTTTTTTAATTAAGACTTTTTTTTTTTTTTTAACACTACAGTTTAAAATTCACAGCAAAATTAAGAGGAAGATACAGTGATTTGGCATATATCTCCGGTCTCCCTGTACACATAGCCATCACCAGCAACCCCCTTCAGACTGATGTATTTTTTACACCGATGAACCCACATTGACAGGTCATCATTGCCCAAAGTCCAAAGCTTACATTAGAGTTCATTTTTAGTGTTGTACATCCTATGGGTTTGCACGAATGAGTAATGACATATGTCCATCATATGTCATATGTCCATTTAATATGGTCTCTTTCCGAGTATTTTCACTGTCCTAAAAATGCTCCGTGCTACACCCATTCATCCCTCCTCCTCCTCCTTCCTTCATCTTTTTGCTTTTACAATAGTAAAGAGCTAAAGTGTAGAAACTTGCTGGGCTAACAAAATGGGGCTAAGAATGCTGCAAATAGGAAAATAAAATTTTATATAAAATAAGTCCATCCACTATTTTGAAATGATCTAGGTCATAGATTTACTGTGAGAATCTTATATATATCTGTGTGACTGAGACTAGATATTCAATAAATACTTATTGTTTCTTTTTTGTCTCCTAGGAAGACAACAGTAACCTTGATAACCAAGAAATAAAATCTTGTTGGGTCACTCAGGAAAGGCTGGTGAAGGATGAGGGATAAGCAGAAGGAAGATGTTGGCATTTGGTAAGACTGAAGTCCTTTGCTATGTTTACTCTCCTAACTCTCTTGTAATATTTAGAAATATGATTCACCGTATTCCTAAGTGTTACTGAAGAGAGAAAAAAAGATGAGGTGTTTCTGTGGTATTTTGCATATGGTAAAATTCACACGAAAGGGCATAGTCTACGAATTTCTCGAACCTATATTTTTCCTTATATTCCATTTACCTATCAAACCATTTCAAAAGAAGATACCAATTATTTTCTCTTTTTCCATATGCAGCCTAGAAATCAAATTCCGGGAAAACAAAAAAAAGTGAAATAGGTTTCAGATTCATTTTCTTTGTGATGAAAATTTATATGACGGTTAAAATGTGTATTCTCCAGAAATTGTATCCTACATGAAAAAGATAAATGGCAAACATGTGTGTAAACATATAATTGTATTTATATTCACATACATATGCACAGATGCCTTGGCCACGATCAAACTATTCTAGGATTTCTTAAACTTGTTTTAACATCTGCTATAATTTTATAAGTAGTGAAACTGAAACATCCTTTCAATTTTCTGCTTTAATTGGAAGAGTCATCTAAATGTACACATTTAGTAAAGACTTTGTAGAGGACAATCCAGGTATAAAATTCTATGAGGCGGCCACCTGGGAGGTTCAGCCAGTTAAGTCACTGGCTCTTGATTTCCGCTCTGGTCACGATGTCTGGGTCCTGAGATTGAGCCCTGAGTTCGGATCTGCTCTCAGCGGAGACTGCTTGAGATTCTCTCCTTCCCTCTCCCTCTGCCCCTCCCCGTGTTCATGCTCTCTTTCTCTCTAAAAATAAATAAGTACAATCTTAAAAACAAACAAACAAAACAACAACAACAACAACAACAAAAACCTCTATGAGGATTGGAGGCATATGAGGTACAGTTTCTATGTCTTCTCTGTCACCCTGGGACCCACTCAAATGTTTTGGACATTCTAAGAATCCAGTGTATTCCTGGTGAAATGTCACATTAATGATATGAAAGAAATTAAGATGACTATTAAATTTGCTATACTTCAAATCACACACAAAGCAAAGAGTAAATCTCTGCGAAATTTTCTTTCAAAACTGGAGACAAATTCACAGTGCAACCAATTTTGTTTAATTGAGAAATGTTACAAGTTTGACAAATACATTAACTCTTTCAGCCAGTTCATTTATTTTATCTTTAAAAATATTATTTATTTATTTATTTGAGAGAAAGAGAGAGAGAGAGAGATCATAAGCAGGTAGAGAGGCAGGCAGAGAGGGGGGAAGCAGGCTCCCCACTGAGCACAGAGCCCGACATGGCGCTTGATCCCAGGACCCTGAGACCATAACCCAAGCTGAAGGCAGAGATTCAACCCACTGAGCCACCCAGGCGCCTCAGCCAGTTTGTTTCTAACAGAAAACATTCATGGCAGTTTTTGAAAAGGTCTTTGTCAAAGGAGACGCATACCAATTCCCCAAATATAGATTTTGGTTCAGGGTATTTACATAAAGTAGATCTTTTAGGAAATACTCTTTTATCAAGCATTTAAAGAAGAGTTGATATCTATTCTACAAAGCATCCACTAATGTACTTTCATTGGTTTTATTTTCCCCAATAAAATTATCATGTAGATGGCAATGATGTCATTATGATAAACTGGGAAAAACCTGGATAAACAGACACCATTATTTCAATTATTTATCTGTATTGAAGAGAACTGAAAATAGTTGATGCTATTAAAGGAAAGACTGAATTTCTGTATTCAGGGGAAGGGTTATGGTGCCTGAAAAGTGATATTAAAATTACTTCAAAGGAAAACTAGCAGGTGAAAATTTGCTTCTAGAACCACTGAAGCAAGCAGCAAGAGAAAAAATATAGACCAGGGTATTTACAACAAAGAAATGTGTTCCCTAGAGTACAGAGCTGGGAAGCTGGCCTGCTGTGTTTATGTTTTTAAAGTTCTGCTTCAAAGACTATCCCAGCATGCTAAGAAAAACATAAAATGTTAAATTTTCCTGTCCTGCCTGCTGATAGATCAGAAAACATCAAGTAACACTAACTCAAAAAGAGGAATGGTAACACATGCTAAAGGTGCGTGAAACAAGGCTCATAGGTGGATAGCAACAAAATGGTAGCACTTCCTCTGTAGACGCCCCCCCAACCCCCCAACCCCCGGCCGCCCCGACCCTGTCTAAGGAAGGGTCCAAGATAGAAAGAGTAGCAGCAGCCTGGATTTGACAGAATAACTGTTATAAATGGAGACATATGATGATATAGATCTCAGATTAAAGCTACTCACCAAAGGCTACTCTCAAATGATGCCCATCAGACATTTTTTCTCTTAGTTCCTAAGTCAGTAAAACTTAGAGAAGGCAAATTTATAGGAGGATTAGAATGAGTTGGGGGAAATGGGAGGGGGAGGCAAACCATGAGAGACTGTGGACTCTGAGAAACAAACTGAGGGTTTTGGAGGGAAGGGGGGTAGGGGTTGGGTGAGCCTGGTGGTGGGTATTAAGGAGGGCACGTATTGCATGGAGCACTGGGTGTGGTGCAGAAACAATGAATTTTGGAACACCGAAGGGGAGAAAAAAAAAAGATACCTGTGAATACCAGTCATAGTAAATTGAATGTGCCTCAACTTACCTCGGAGAAGACTAGAAAAACTGAAATATATTCTTTATAGGTTCAGTGTTCAAATTTCTTTATATGTATAATGATACAATGAGGCAAGATAATAAAAGACTTGAGAAGGTTTTTACAAGAATATATGTAAGGTTTGTGAAATTAACTGTTCTAAAGAAAAGAGACAGTGAGACACATAATTTTCCTCAGAATGAGGTCAGTATCTGTCCTTCCTTTTTATCAATCCATGAGATCTGGGAGAAAATCTCTCAAAAGACAGCGCAGCAAGACGTGCTAGCATAGTCATTTAGCTGCCTGAGATCAATATGGCACCATACACCTGAGTTCAGAAAACTCTACACAAAGTATTGCATGCGTATGTTCACAAACATGAGGTAAGAATGACCCAAGCATAATAAGACCAGATTGGCACACAGAGAAATAAAAGGATATGGATATTCTCTTAGGATGATGACAGTAAAATTTACCACCTAATCCTTTTCAATAAACTCAAAAATACATCATTGTATAGAACGAAACTGCCTGTAGTGAAATTTTGACAACTCCCCTCTGTGTGCTAAAACGCTGTCAGCTGAAAAATCTGAACTCTTTGCGAAAATTGTTCATTTTTGACAGATTTATCCAACTTTTATGTTTGCAGTCTTAATCATAGGAATTTGAAAAATTAGAATTTAGCTTTACACTCAAAGAACTGGAAGCTCTATTAGCATAATTTAGAGGTACTAAGTATTTATATTAGAGTTATCTATAAAAGCCAAGAATTTGTGAAAATATTTATTAAGCAAAGTACTGAGCTTGATTGATTTTAAGATGCTGTATATGTATATTTATACACAGACACACAGGCTGTTTGTTCATTCCTTGGCTCCCTTTTAGTAAGTGGATAAGAAGGTTGGTCTTTGTTGGACCCGACAAAGTTTAGCTGAGATAGACACGTTTCGCTAACTGTAATCCAAGTCATATATTCCAGGACACATGGGTGTCAGTGGTGGAGCCGTGTCACATCATAGTTCAGAATACACGTTTTAGGGGCACCTGGGTGGCTTAGTGGTTAAAGCCTCTGCCTTTGGCTCAGGTCATGATCCCAGGGTCCTGGGATGGAGCCCTGCATTGGGCTCTCTGCTCAGTGGGGAGCCTGCTTCCTCCTTTTTCTCTCTCTGCCTGCCTCTCTGCCTACTTGTGATCTCTGTCTGTCAAATAAATAAATAAAATCTTAAAAAAAAAAAAAAGAATACAGGTTTTAGAGACACAAAACCTGTGTGTCCTCACGGCGGTAGTTAATCGCTTACAGTGACGCCCTTCGTCAGGTTCATCTAACATTCTCAGTTCCTTCATCTCTAAAAAGCAAACAATAACAATCCTATTTCACAGCATTCTGGTTAAGGGTTTTCCAATAAATAAATAAATAAAAGCCACACGTATGAAGCGGAGTGCCCGCCACATAAGCACCCGAGCGTTGCACTTCCGTCACTGCCCTTGCTTGTATCATCACTATCTCACACTTGCTGCTTCTGACACCAACAAGACGCTGCCAGCACAACTCATCAGATCCCTCCCAACACAGGCTTCCTTGGGTTGGTGGTGAGGAGATGGTATTTGGAGACGATATTCTTAGCGGAGGATCAAAGCACTGTTTTTAACTGGAGCCGGTTGGTTAACCTCTTGGAGGTTCCATTTCTCCATCCCCAACCTAGGAACCGTAAAAGGGATCTCACAGAGCAAGGGCACAGTCAAACTGCGGTCCATAGGCCAAATTCGGCTCCCGCCGGATTCTGGAGGAGCTGCGTTCTAAAACTGTTTCTCAATTTTTAAAAAAGATTAGAAGAAGAAACATGAGCAGCAGGAGGAGACACGGAGGAGGTAGAGGAGAGGGAGGAGGAAGGCCACCAGCCGTAGCAGCAGCACCAGAGCCCAGGTGTACCCTGCCAAACCCGAAATATTTACTATCCAGGTCTTTAGAGAAAATGTTTGCTAATCCCAGTCTTTCAATTACTGTGAGTGCTAAAGGAGCCAATATATGAAATATACCCAGTGGAGGACTCGGTGTCATTGTATTCTCTTGCTGGTAACATTCTAAAGCTTCACCTGAGCAGTACATGAAGCAGTCATCCTTCTTGTGCCTCCTTTAACTGCTACTGCGGAAACATCTGATATTCTAAACTCGTGAGAAGGAACCTCTCAACAGGATCCCTTCTCTGGTTAACGGAGTACGCTGAATAAGGCAGAGGCAGAGGCACCATATTATCTTTGGCAGGAATTATTTGGCAAAGATAGTTTAGAACATTTTGTTTCACGCAGCTGCACTTAATGGAAGTGAGTCCTACGTCAAAGATCTCCATTCTGAGACACACACACACACACACACACACACACACACACAGTATTATGGGTGCTGTTTTGTGTGTACCTATTGTTCCCTCGGTGCTATCATAAGGGAAGGCCACATACTACATGACTCAGAAATGAGAAAAATTTCCAATGTGATTTGGTATGATTTTAGCTCTAAGCAATTTTTAAACCTACTAATAGTTGACTGTCTCTGTTTTTATTTTATTATTGATCAGTATAACATAACTAACCAGTGGGGGTTAGTGCTTCAGAAAATGCATGCTCCAGATTTTGTCCATAAGACACAGGGGTAGAAATGAAACAGAGTGTGCAGAATAGAGATTGAGATATATTTTCTATTCATTGTTTGATCTTCTTAACCCTCCTGTTTACCAAATGTAATAGAAGAATATGCCTTCTTGTATTAATATAGAGGGGTGATCCACTGACTTCTCTAAAGTCACAAAGATGTCCACAAGAGATAGGCATAAAAATAAAATAGCTAACAAGAATGACAACACATTAATTACTTAATTAATGATGACATGGCTCCTGATTAGGGAAGTTGAACATAAAAAAGAAGATTAATCCACCTGTTAGAGAATTGAGAATTCAAGTACATGGTGGTCAAAAGTCATCTAAAAAGGAATATGTGTTTATGTTTTTTTAATAGCATGAACATTTGGTTAAACATGGAGACTTTTTCTTCATTTATTAATTGGTTTATGTAAGGATAAGACTATTTTAAGATTATATGAAAATGAAGAGAATGATAATGTTGAGGATATTTGTTGAATATTTAACTCTGCTAAATTCTGTTAAGTATTTTATAATCTCATCTTGATCCTCACAATAAATCAAAGGTAGTTGCTATTATTATCCCTGTTTAGCCAACGAGGAAACAAAGTCTCAGTTTAAACTATGTTTGTTTGTTTGCCCCACACACTGTACCTCAAATCTGTGGCAATTTCAGAGAAGATAAGATCCCTCAAATTAATACTAAGCACTTTGATTTAGAAATAGCCTTTGAAGGCTACTTAATTTCCATATTCATCTAAAATTAAATAATTATTTTGAAACATCAGTCATGTGTCATAAAGTCTGAATATCCTTCTTAGATGCCAGAGTTTTAACCTAAATTCTGATTTTCTTATGTTATAAATTTACATTGCTTAACTTTTCTGTGGATGTAAAGTTATCAGAGAACTGAAAGAAGGAAAGTATCACCAAATTTTGTTTGAATTGATCATGTAAATTAAAAAACAAACAAACAAATATAAGGGCAGCTCGGTGGCTCAGTTGGTTGAGAGTTTGTCTTTGGCTCAGATCATGGTCTTTGAGTCCCTGGATGGCACCTCCTGTCAGCCCAGTGCTCAGCAAGGAGCCTGCTTCTCCCTCTGCCCCTCACCCTGCTCATGCTCTCTTTCTCTCTCTCTTTCTCCCCTAAATAAATAAACAAAAACTAAAAAAAAAAAAAAAAAAAAAAAAAAAAAAGGCAAAAGCTTCTGAGAGCTCTTTAATTCTTTGGAGAAACAAAGAGGTGTTTATGCTTGAGAAGTGAAGGTAGAACCAGCTAAAGAGAAGAAAAAACAAAAATGAAGGCTGTAAATGATGAACTTGAAAAAGTCTAAAGAAAAGGGAAAAACAGCTCTACCACAAAATCATATTGTTTAATTACAAAACCTAAAACATAAGAGGCAAAAACTGCTCTTTTTTTTTTTTCTGTTTTGTGTTAGACATCTGTTCCTATTTGTTAGAATGAGACCCATTAATTTTAAACTATTCTAAGGAAAATTTTAAAATCATATGTGGCAAATAACGAACAATAAAACTAAACCACAACAAAACTAAACTAACACAGCTAACCTAAACAACAATACTAAATACAACCACAAATACAAAAAAGGGAGAGACATTTAGATCTAGCATGGAAAAACTGAGGTAAAGGAAATCAGTACTGTGCCATAATTAATTTTATTATTAGAATCGGTAACTCTTATTAATTCATCAGCAAATATTTATTAAAGGCATATAATATGCTAAGCTAATGACTGTATAGCCTCATCTCCCTCAGAATCACCTTCAGGGCATTTTCAAATTTTATGGCCTCTGACTTCAGTTTCTGATTTGATCCCTTTATCTTTAATCCAGGGAGAGACAACCTATCCATCTCCACCAAGAATTATTCTGGTAATGAGGCACAGACACTGATGAGAGGAGGAAGTCCCTCAAATATGTCGGGGTGGAAAAAAACTGTGAAGAAAGTATGATGAGGATTCAGCATGATTATGGCACAAGAACCTGCCTTAAAAGATCCCTTCTGATGGGAGAAACAGGCAGGTATCCAGACAGTACATTTACAATGTGTTAAGTGCCAGAAGAGGTAAAATAGCAACAAAAATAGGCAACAAGCATCTCTGTTTTGGGAGAAATCATCACGGAAGAGATAAGGCTCCAGATGGCTGTGAAGAAATGTGACCATATGATTCTCCCGACACCTACATTCAGACTTCCTGCTTGATAGCTCCCCTTTTCCTACTCAAGTGGCCCAACTTGGATGCTAAATATTCACTGCAATCTTTTTTTTTTTTTTTTTTGAGAGAGACCATGCAGGCTCACAGGGTGTGTGGGTGGGGAGGGGGCAGAGGGAGAGGGAGAGTATCCTAAGCAAGCTCCATGCCCAGCACAGAGTTGAATATGGGGCTCGATCCCAGAACCCTGAGATCATCACTTGAGCTGAAATCCAGAGTCAGGCTCTTTCCCGACTGAGCCACTCAGGTGCCCGTCGTCACTCCAATCTTAAAAGGTCCAGAGGAGTTCGTTTCCTGAGTGAGGAGAGGCAGCAACAAGGTAGCGTCCTGTGGGGAGGTTCATTTGCATGAAAACCCAGAGGGACCCCAAGAGTTGAATGTGTTGGGGTATGAACTGCTAGGAGTAAGGAGTGGGATAGGAGATAAGAGATGCAAGCAGAATAAGGTTATCTTTGTATTTTCCAACATAGTTGCAGCGTAATTGTTTGGGGGTGTGAAATTAAAAAAAAAAAAAAATAACCATTTGTCAAAAACGAGTAGTTCCTTTGGGTTGCTCTCTGAATCTTCCAAGAGACAATGGAAGCTCCCATGAATAGTTGAAAAGTGCTCCTTTGAAGAGGGTAGTTGATAAATTGGACAGGTGATTTGTCCTGTTCTTTACATACTTTGCTTTCAAAATTTGTAGAATATATGTGCCCTCCAGCCATCATTAAACAGAGATGAGTTCAAATGAGTTCCTCAAGGTCACATATGAACCAGAGGGATGAAACTCAAGAATTCTAGTCAGTAGCCACTCCCTAATTGTTCTTGATCTGTTCTTTTTTAAATCTAGGGTGAATTCTGATTTTTTTTTTTTTTTTAGAGAATAGTTATTACATACAGAGAAAAACCCAATGAATAGCTCTTTGATTTCTCCTCAGTATCCTGAGATAAACTATTCATGTAAAATGCATTCATTGCACAGGGATTTTTTGAGCTGCTTAGGCATGTAAAGAGGTTAAGGGATAAGAAGTTGTTTATGTGGAAGTAATTGTGAAAGCAACAGCAATAAGTGACTTTCTTAGAATAATTTGCAGTTAAGATCTATGCTCAAAATGGTCATTAGTTCACAAGAAAACATGACAGAAAACTGAAGGAGTCATCACCTAATGTTTACCTCATTTGGGCTCTGCGATTTACAAATGAGCAAGTGCCTCTTACAACTCTGCTACCTTATTCTTTAAGTCAGTCAATCATTGCGAAGTATATTTGAGTTCCTCTTCACGAAGAATATCTCCACAGGCAAAGTGAACAATCACTTGTCTTTCCTTTCCAGGAACCTCAATAACAGGAAGCTTTTATTTGTTGCAAATTGAGAGAAATAGACAACCAGAAATGAATCATGGCTACTCAGATTAGCATTATCTCTTAAACTGAATCCATGGGAAAACATCAAAGTCATTACTTAAGAAGAGACAGGTGTTCTCTCTTTAGAATAATTGGTTTAAAAACCAACCAATTTGGTCTTTTCAGAAAGTATTACAAGCAGAAATTTCCTTCCTGTTTTGAATATGTTAGTAAAGGACATCACAAAGGTATGAACTCCTATAGTAGAAAAAATACTAAGGACATAATAGTGCAATAATTCATCCACTTATGTCCTTACCTTGTGAAGAGAAAATTACCCCCTGACTAATGTTCAGGTATCAATGACCTCCCTTTCCCCCAAAATTTATAAGTAAAGGAAATGGTGAAATGACATTTTGTGTGAGTATCATCAACTAAACTAGGTCACATGTTCAAGACTCTTTTAACTACAAAAATCAATATGATCTTGCTGGTTCTTTTAAGGCAATATAACCTTATCAAGTATGACTGTATCTGTAAGTTACGACATCATGAAATGACACCAAACATTCGTTTTTGCAAAACAGATTTCCTATGATTGAGCATGCAGATCATTATATGTATTAGGAATTTATTCTACCTTCTTGAGCTCTTGAAGGTATTTAAAATCTATTTTTAAATTTAAACTTAATGTTGTTCTTTTTAGACATTAAATAGAATGCTTTATCATGTATAGTATAAAACTAGGTGAAATTGTGACTGCCCATGTTTATGGTATAGACTGTGTATTAAGGTTATATTTCTCATGATAGATTCTTAGAGTTTGTCATAAAACAATAGGGATCAAGAAAATAAACGATAGGATTTAAATTATTGTTCTGAGTTGAGGAACTATCTGGTAGCTTGTAGGCAGGACAAACTGAGAGTAGAAAGGAATGTGGAGAGGTCTATCTGAGATTAGAAGGAGTTAAATAAATTGTTGCAAGAGAATAGAGAGTGATGCTGGGAGCCTCAAACAGCTCTCTGGCTTTTCAGCCTCCAAATACTTAAAGGAAACACACTTCCATTGGAAACAGTGACACATAACAGTCATTCTCAACAAGGGAAACTCTGGATACATATTCAGGAGATTACCATAACTTAATCCCTCCCCCATCCCACCTGAACAGAGAATCAGCTGGTAGAACTAATGGGAGTAGAAAAGGAGATTCCAAGATTAAGTCACTAAAAATAAATAAATCTTGTTTATTTGAAGTGAATGGATCCAAGTGAGTGTTATGACTGTGTCAACACTGTTCTACTTCTTGTTTTTGATTATTTTAAATGATGTGACAAATGCATTATTTCAGAGTAATCAGAGTACATATGATTACATAAATAGACGTATAGCCAACTATTATCACAGGAGCTGTGAGATAGTCCCAAAGTTTAATTTGAATTGTAAATGTTTATAATGAATCTACATTCTAAGTCATTGGCACTTAATTTTCCACAAAGTTATAGCAAACAAAACAAAACAAAACAAAAAATCTCTTTGTTTTGAAATGGAGTATTTAAATATGAAAAATGTAGGACAGGTCCAAACCTACAATCATAATGACCTGGAGTGACCAAGAAAAAGTTAAAAGTTAAATTAAGTCAGCTTTGCCAAAGGAAAAAAGTGTCACGTAAAGATTTTAGAGAGGATCGTTACAAAATGATTAAAATGTGTCTTAAATGTGTTAGTGCTTAAACATTCTCATTTAGATGGAAAATTCAGCTATTCAGGATGACTCATTTTCTGAGGGATTCAAATAGGAAAACTTTCATTCTATTTTTAATAATAGGTGCTGAGAAAAGGGCATGGTTCATTCATGCATTTGCAATTTACATTGTACATTCCGGTGTTAATTATGCAACACTTTTTCAGTATCTTTTTGAAACCTTCAGCAATTGAGTTACATAATGTATGTTCTAGTGTATGAACATACTTTGGAAAAATGAAACTAATTAAAAATTAATTACATCTTGCTGGTAATGAAGACTTATTTCATTCCTTAGAGAATTCTTTGAAAGTGGACTATCAGTCATTTTTATTATGAAGTGCCAATTAAATACTTAAAGTTCAAACTTGTCAATTAAAAAGAAGCTTAGTATGCTATTATTTAGAAACGATATCTCATGCATAATTAGAAAAGTTAAACAATAATATATTTTAAATTATAAAGAAGTAAATAAAGTTTTAAATGAGTAAAATTCTTATATATAATTGCCCACATATTTGATAAACCTTAGAAAAGAATCTGAGATCTTCCTTTAGCAAACCACAAAACAATTGCTTTCCTCAGCAAATTTGATAATTAATTGATCTGTTTTTAAGTATGTCATATAAAGCCCTCATAGGACATTTCTAATCCCTGAATTTCTTCTTTTGTTAATAAAGACCAACTTATATCTATGTTCCACCTGTATTATTTAGCACAAATTATACCCAGAAAATATATACTTTTCATTCCAATAATAGACCTGTTCTGAAGTTTAAGGTATAATTATTTTAAAAAGAATATCCTGAAAATAAGTGAAAAAGTGAACAGTATAAATACCATAGCTTCAATTCATGTGTTTATGCCATAAATGCATACATTTCTAATATCATGGCTCCTATATTAATTTATTCAAATGTTTCCTATTCTTAAATTTTCAAAGTGAAGAACTAACTTCATATAAGATCCCATATTTAGAATGAATTTAAGTTTTAAAATATGGAACAAGTATTATTTGTGTGTGTGTGTGTATATGCACACACACTTATGTATGGAGGAAACATAGTTTGATATTTCATATAAAGAAGTCACAGTTTGGAAAATTCTAGTTGGTTTTCTTTTTCTTTTCTTTTCTTTCTTTTTAAGATTTATTTATTTTGAGAAGTTGGGAGCGAGGGAGAGAAACTCAAGCAGACTCCATGATGAGCGTGGAACCCAATGTGGGACTCAATCCCGTGACCCTTAGATGATGATCTGAGCCAAAATCAAGAGTAAGATGCTCAAGTGACTGAGCCACCCAGACATCCCTCTAGTTGGTTTTCTTAACCTTAAACTCATCATGAATCAATAGAAGGATGCAGATGCTTAATCTTTATTCTTTTTCTATATTAAAATAGTTTCATATTCTATTCAAAGTCAGATGTAGATTAAAATCTTGGCTCCTAGACTTATTATCACATGATCATGGAGATATAGTTAAACCTTTGCAACTCCCATTTTATTT
Organism: Mustela nigripes; assembly: GCF_022355385.1. Lineage (NCBI taxonomy): Eukaryota > Metazoa > Chordata > Mammalia > Carnivora > Mustelidae > Mustela > Mustela nigripes. Next base: position 252,339,720 of record NC_081557.1, on the reverse strand, counting down.
ATAAAATGAGAAAAATAAACAGTTTAATTGTAAAAGGAGAAAAATAAAAACTCACAGTTAATTGAAAGGCTCAATAAATTTTACTGGTTACTGTTGATAATAGTCAAACCACCTTTATTATGATTACATTATATCTCTATGTTCTGCCTAGTATGAGAATGGAAAGAAAAGAAAAAGGAGATAAGAAGTCTCTGGAACCGTGTCATAAAGATACATGGTTGAATAGGAAGGATGTTCAGACTGGAAAGGAAAAGACGAAAAAGGGACAATTATTAAATTTGTGATAGCCTATTATATATTTTTTAAACTGTTGATTTACTGCATCCCGGTCTAAAGGGAGGTGGGGTGAGAAGAATTTACTATGCTGGAACAGCAAAATCAATTCTCAACAGCAGAATCCAATCTCAAAAACAGAACCCATGTCATACAAAGAAGAAAGAGGATAACCACAGAAATTACACAGGTATTTCAGTATAGAGAGAAAAGATGGATACAATAACATCTCATTATTTTTTCAACTCAAGCATTTGTTAACTGCTATATATATATATATATATATATATATATATATATATATATATATCTCCAATTATATATATAATTACATATAAATTTTATTTATGTTTATTTATAATACATACACACACATAATTTTTAAAAATCCTGTTCTCATTTATAGAAACAGATCCTTACTGTCACGATTATGACCAGATATCAGGTTATATAGTATATATTTTCAGTGTCATTGCTTACTTCCCTTTATTTTCTTATTTTTCTTAGTCTTTTTCAGTTTTAACTTAAGTGCTCTCATTCTGTTTCATGTACCATCTTAACTTTTTCTGGATTTTTTTGAAACTATTCTGTCTTGATCGTGGTGGTGAATTTATGACTGCATTTTCCAAAATTGGCAGAAACTTATGGTTTTTTTTTACTATATATATTCTTCAATTAAAAAGAAGAAAATATTTTTGAAATAAGGTACAGTCCTAATAAAAGTAAAGAAAATAATATATCTCATTAGAAATTTTGGCAATTTATAATTTTAGAATTCTTGTAAACTGTAAGAAAAATAGAATTATTTTTAATGGGTTTGTTTTGGATGTTAAATTCCACTGGATTGTTACTTCCCTTCACAGGCATAAACTAATACTGAGATTACCCCCGAACACTATTTATGGTGTTACTTCACAATATTATAAAGAATATACGATGAGATTTTCAAAAAACACAGTGTTAGATATGATCTGGAGCAGAATGATTTAATTCAAATTCAGTCTTTTTTTTTTTAACCCATGAGTATACTTCTACATTTATTAAATGCTGGAATATCTGTAAAATAATGTAAGAGTAACTGGAAATTTTTACAAAATTCTAGGATGTCCAATAATGCCTGGATAGCATATATAATTAGTGGAAAACAATAATTTATCTTATATGACATATTAATTAAAGAGAAATGATACTTTCCATTGTGATGTTAATGAGTCATTCACAAATTTTGTCATGCATGGCATATAAGAGCAACTCTTCCTGTGTCTTTTTCCCTTGCCTCTCACAACCTCTTAGGGCACATCTAGTACAGGAAATTAAGAACTGTTAATAAATTTATTTTAATTAATGACTGTTCCAGATTGCTCTTTATCTTTTGTATATTGGTGAATGCCACCAGTATTAGCATTTTCTGTAGCATTTTCTTTTTTTAATAATAAAGAATCTCTTAAGTAATCAGGATAAGATTTTATGAAAATATAATTTTTATTATTGTTACTGTAAAATAAGAGTTTTTGAATGTAGAATATTTGCTTTTATTAATAAATTAATCAGCTTATTTTGGATGTATATCTTATTAGAATCATGATATAAAAATTATTTTGGGGTACCACATGATGAATACCATTGTATTTTTTCAAAAAGGGGAATGGCTCTCAAAATCTAACTATCAACTAAGAAGTTATCTTATAATAAATATGTGAAAGCATAATGGGCAAACATCAGAATATTTTATTTTTTTTTTCTGATCAAAAACTCATTTAGGGGCACCTGGATGGCTCAGTGGGTTAAGCCTCTGCCTTCGGCTCAGGTAATCTCAGGGTCCCCAGATCAACCACTGCATCAGGCTCTCTGCTCAGCAGGGAGCCTGCTTCCTCCCCTCTCTCTGCCTGCCTCTCTGCCTGTCAAATTAATAAATAAAATCTTAAAAAAAAAAAAAAAACACCTCATTTAGGGTAAAAAAAAAAATCCTTTTGGTTTATAAGGTCATCTGTGGGAAAATGAACAAATAAAAAATCTAGAGTTTTTAAAATCCATTCTTTATACTACCCAATATGATGTCCTTTCCAGGTAGGTGATTGGTTAAAAAGTAAAAACAAACAAAAGCTATGGGGAATGTAGTATGTTGTTGGCTGATGGGAATAATAACTTAAATAAGGGTGCCTTACCACATACCTTACATCTTTTTTTTTTTTCCTCTTGGTCTCCCACACCTTTTTTTACCATTTTGAGTATTATTTCATCATTTTATGAATGCTTTTCTTATTCTTTCTCCATTTGGTTTATTCATTTAAAGTCTATGCCCTGGGGCACCTGGGTGGCTCAGTCAGTTACTCCGAGGTTAAGCATCTGCCTCAGGTCCTGATCCCAGGGTCTGGGATTGAGCTCTAGGTGCATTTGGGCTGCCTGCTCAGCGGTAGCCTACAAGCCTGCTTCTCACTCTCCCTCTGCCTCGATTGTGCTCTCTCTTCCAAAAAATATAACAAAAAGCTCAAAAAAAAAAAAAAAAAAAAAAAAAGGTCTGTGTCCTAAAGTAGACTACGTCCATTTTTGGTTAAGAATCACACTTCTATATATGCTCACTCAAATAACCAAATAACCACCAAATAACCTCACTCAAAACAGAATGAACTAATCTATGAATGAATGTTTGAACTTTAGGAAAAAGAATAAGAGAACTATTTACTGAATGCTAAAAACTGTTGACTGATCACATTCCAAACCTTACACATTTCTAATACAGAGGAAGAGGTGTTTTTGAAAACAGCAAGTAAAACAAAAATGAATGATTTTCTATTAGCATTAATGCAGATATGTATCAACGAAGACACCAAACCAACAATTCTACAAAGGAAGCTATAAATAGTATCCAGCTAGTATATCTAACTATGTAACTATCCTAGGTACATAGCCTTCAAGTTTATGATGGAAAACTTCCATTGCCCAATTACATAACACTACACAGCTAATATCACTGAGCCACAGTGTCAGCAGATATGCCAACACTCTTATTTTTCTGGATTATTTATGGATGACCTAAGAATATTATAGCTATAGCATCCTGGGGGGAAGTATTTTTTTTTAAATACCATTTCAAAATCTCCAGTGTTTCTTCAGTACCAGGTTTTATTCTGAAAATGCTACATTAAATTAATGTTAGCAAGAGAAGTTTCACTAAAATCATTAAAAATAATCAAGCACTATGAGAAGGATGAAGTCACAGCAGTATGACGGTTACCGTAAGAAACTTCTGATCATGTTAGTAGTAGCACTGCTACTACAGAGATTTTATTTGGTTGAGAGAAAGAGAGAAAAAGAGAAACCAGGAAAATTACTTGAATTTATTCTGAAAGTCTCTGGCAGAAGAGTTCCTGGAACAGATGCCATGACTTCTGGTTCCCACTGTAAGTCAGCTATATTATCAGTCAACGGGAAGTCATGATTCAACATGGCATGGACTCAGATTTCAAAGCGTTATTAAGAATATAATTTGTTTCCATGTTAGGAGTTGTTAATACTTCTTGAAATGTATTTAGATCTTAAAAACACTGTCACCTACTTCATGTGAAATAGGTCAAGCTGCGGAGGTTTTGAGGCTGTGAACATTCTGGATCATTTTGGAAATGACCAACATGTAGGAAGGAGGAGAGCATCACAGAACTAGAACTGGATGAATTATTTTAAAAAATTAAATTATATTTTATGCAAGAATTTGATTTGTCCTCACCCTATGGTTTCTAACCACTTGCTAATGCTCCCTGTAGGAAGAATGAAGTATGATTTTTTTCTCAACCACAGACTTCTCTTCAGATACTTGAAGATACCTCTTTCTTTTCCTCCTAAACCCTCTTATTCATCAATAATCTTACTCTCCATCTACTCATCTCTCTAGCCAGTTGCAGTTAACACTTGTATGTTACCATGTTCCATTCATTGTTTTAAGTATTTTAGAACCACTAACTAACTCTCCTTAACAAGCCTGAGATGAAGGTATTATTACAATTCCCATTTTATACATGAGAGTGCTAAGGCAAGACAGGCCAGGTAACTTGCCCAAAGTCCCACAATTAGTAAGTGAAGAAGCCATTTTCAAGCCCAGCCAATCAGATTTCATAGACTTTAGCTAAATATCCTATTCCTTCTACCTTTCATCAAATGAATCATAGTCCCCAGAATACACAATAATGGAAGCATCCTCTGTCAGACAAACTCTCACGTGTTGGCAATGCTCTTAAAATCTGTGCCCAGATTTTAAAACAAATTCTTAGAAAATGGTCTGACCAAATGGGAAAGCATGAAATTTTATCTTTATTCTAGATGCATTATTATTATCATCATCGTCATCGTATCATCAACACAGTTGAAGACTGCATTCATCTTCCTCACCTCATAAACGAACTACTGATACAAATTCAATCTGTGATTCCCCAAATCCCATAAGCTTATTGACTGACTGACTGACTGTGGGGCCTCCCCAGTAATTATGCAGTGACTGGCAAAGACTGAGTCAACGAATATGGATTTACTGGCTGAAAATGACTCCTCCCCCGCCCCATGAACAACTCTCTAGCAGAATCTTCTTATTTTGGAATTATATAGTAAACAAACCTAAACAGAGGGCTTCATATTTATCTGTGTTAGATTTCGTCTTTTTCACTTTAGGTCCTTGGTAACATCTGTCCATACCCATTTGATTCCTGATTTTATAATCTGGTCTATTCGTATATTGTTCTCCTATAACCTGCCATCCAGCAACACAAATGATCACATCTTCTATATCTTCATCAACGTTATTGGTTTAAAACACTCAGCAGGAGAGGGTCAGTGACAAAGCTTGTCAACATGCCCAGAAGACCACCTTCTAGGCAGATTGGTCCATCTTGTAAGATTTATTATTTTTTATTAAGATTTAGTTATATTAATTTCGTACATTTTATTAAAAAATAATATTACACGACTTGGTTACATGCCGTGACTGACTTTGTTCCAGGGTATTGGCTCCCTAACTTAATTATAAGTTTCTCACCTATGGGGCTGGGGCTCTTGCTTTATCTCCCACAGCTCTCAGGGAAGCATTTTGCACATTTAGACACACACTGAATGAGGAACAAATGAAATAAAATATTTTGAGCATGGTCATGACTCATCTAACAAGGAATCCTCATTGACAGGCTTCATATACAATTTCCTGGAACCATCGATTTTTAAAATATCACCTATGGCCAATCGAATTTCTCTTGGCTTTAATAACTTTGGTACTTCTCATTCATAGGAGACTCATATATATAAGACATTTATAAATAAGTAAAAATGCCTTTCTCTGATTAAAAGGAACCTCTTCAGTCTATGGGAGTACTTAATCACCCATTCAGCTTGGCCTGGAGAGGAGACATGGCTGATGGTGGCAGATGAAATAAATGACTGACTGACTGAATGGATGGATGAATGAATAAAGTAAAGCAACATCATCTGCCTCGATCATAATGAATTCACAAAACAAGTCCATAGCGTTGGCTCAGTGACTAATGACAAGCAATATAAGTTTAACCTCTACTTGGCCCTCAGGCAAAATTGATGCTGTATTAACATACTCCAATATTAGCATTTTCATATCATTATATCAAATACTACATGACACCCTAATGCCTAACCAACATTTGTGAATTTCTGATAATACCAGGTCTAGTCAATGGAACCTGGGAATACTTCTCTTATCAAAATCCAGAGTTCTTAAGTGGGCTTATGATGCATCAAAGTCACTTATAATTAGAGGAAAATATCAGCAGTAACTATGGGATTCTTTCCAATTATGGATTTCCTGGTGCTTGAATTAAGATTTTTTTGGCTCTAAAATGAAGCAGACTAACGCACTCAGACTATGTCTATCAATATTTCTGGACTGGAGAGCTCATATAATTCTAGGATTCTTGGTAAGCTGTCTGACTTCTTTACTGGCAGAGTGTTCTATCAGAGTGAATTTGTTATTAAAAGATAATTGCTTATTTTTTTGTTAAAGTAATCTTCCATTTTCCGCTCATGTAGTAGCATAGTGTTATGGGAAAAGTAAAACAACAGGGGAATTACAGTCACTGTCCTCAGTAGGTGAATGAGTCTATGTTTATCTGCACTATTCTTTTGAACTGAAAGCAAAGGAGTCTAATGTGATTTTTCTTGTAATCTGACCATTTTTCTCATTTGTCTGAGGCTTATTATGTTTATCTGTGGATGACTACTGTAATATTTTTAGCACTACTTATTAAAACTCATCTCTTGAAGTCTTGCTCAATATTGCTAATTAACTTCTTCATTACCATAAGCATGCTGCTAAAACACACTACTGTCATAAAATGTTTTAAAGGAATAAACAAAATCATGTAATATAAACAATGATATAGCTGCTCATTGTTTATACAGCTCAGCAAATAATAGCCAAGTGCTACAGATTGAATCAGTGAATATTATTCCTTCTCATTAATGGAAGAAGACAGGAATTTAGTATAAGCTGTGCATGACAAATAATAGGGCTCTTACAAATTTAGGAGGCGTCAGCATCGCATCTCTGCCTACTCATTTTCATCGGTACTCTGCCAAAGGGTAACTCTGCCCTCCTCGTCCCATTTGGAGCAATATATAATCAGTCCACTTGAAGGCTAAAAAGAATTGCTTCAGAATTTAAAAGGATCAATTCCATCTCATATGCACTCTAATTCGTTTAAGATCTTGAGTACAGAGCTCGATAGATACAAAATTAAGAATTCGGTATTTGTTAACAGTGAATTATGTAAAATTTTTGTAGGCTTATTATGTAAATTAAGGAAATCTAAAAGGCCTCTAAATTATCTCAAAGAGAATATATTTAGAATCTCAAATAAGTAATCATGATTGTTATTAGTAAAACAAGAAACCGATCGGTCTTTTAGATTTTCCTTTTTCTGATAGCTTAGAAATGCCAAAAAAACTTGAAAGGTTTGTGTGAGGCTTTACATTGTTTTATTACTTTTACTATTTCATACTCTTTTTTCAGCAGAAATACCTTACATTGTAATCAGAATACAGTCTAAGCAAATAAATCAAGCTCCATTCAATGAGAACGAATGACTGCATTTTCAGGTCTAAATGGGGGGCAAGAGTTGGTGTAAAATTAATAGAATTAAAGAAAATGAAAAAAAAAAAAAGATCTTTAAAAAAACAACTACTCACCACAGTTGCTAAGCCAAATATTTCTAGGTTAACTCTAGTGATACATACAAAAAAATGGGTGAAGGGAAATTTAACATAAAGAAAGTTTCTCTTAAAAATGTTTACTTCAGGGGCACCTGGGTGGCTCAGTGGATTAAAGTCTCTGCTTTTGGCTCAGGTCATGGTCCCGGGGTCCTGGGATCGAGCCCCCGCATCTGGCTCTCTGCTCAGCAGGGAGCCTGCTTCCCTTTCTCTCTCTCTGCCTGCCTCTCTGTCTACTTGTGATCTCTGTCTGTCAAATAAACAAATAAAATCTTTAAAAAAAAAATGGTTACTTCATTAAGTGAGATACACGTCCATGCACAATTTCAATTTACAAATGAAAAAAAATATATAAAATTTTGAGTCTCCTTTAAGCATGTCAGAACATTTAATTCAATGGATTCACATCTGAAAACGTGCTTTTGAATTTTACAATCCTATTGGGTCAAGGCTTTAGATGTTTCTGCCTTAAAGGACAACACAAAGAGCATCAGGGGGCTGGACCAACCAAACAAAGTTTACACATCAGCCTGATTTAGGATGGGAAGGGTCTCTGCACTCGCCCAGATCTCAGCCAGCAAAGCTGAGTGCGGTCCGTGTTTAGGAAAGCCAGTGGGAATGGACAGAAGAAACCATCATGTGCCACAGACTAAGGATTAGTACATGCGGCAACTTACAAACATAAATGAAAGGTTCCGAATTCTACCTACCCCTACTTTTGAGTATGAAAGAAGCCTTTGCCCTAAATAAAAAAACTGAGCTTCTGTTCATGACGAGGGTGGGATTCTCCTGGTTATGACATTCCTTCAAGTGTAGTGACAGGTCTAATTTGTTTTCCTACTCATTTTCCACCTTTTTTGTTTTCCCAACACAGGAACAGACCATGAGCGGTGGCAAAGCATGGCAAGATTGCCTAGTCTTACTTCTCTTCTCACTGTACTAATTTATTCCAGCTATTCAAGGTGAAGATGAATGGCACCTTGCTTTGCCAGGACAAGCTTGCGAGGGACATGTCCGTCCTGCGCCAGACTGCTGTTCTTTTCTGTCAACCACACAGGTAGTAATTCTATGAGGACACAAGACAGGGTCATTTAATATAACAAAGTGATACATTTTGCTTCCAGAGCAGTCTTAGCCCAGAGAGGGGACAGTTAGTATATACTACTTCCCAGATTCTTAATGCATTAAGACAATATTTGAGCTAAGATATAAATCTTATTTAAACATTAGAGAATCTAGAGTGGTGATTCTTTTCCAAACCCAATATCAACTCTAAAAAAATACTATCCCTGGGCCTCACTTCATCTACTGAAAACATTTTAGGGATGACCAGATGGGAAACAGATAGGAAATCTGTGTTTGTTTTTTTTTTTAAAGATTTTATTTATTTATTTGACAGAGAGAGATCACAAGCAGGCAGAGAGGCAGGCAGAGAGGGAGGAGGAAGCAGGCTCCCTACTGAGCAGAGAGCCCGATGCGGGACTCAATCCCAGGACCCTGAGATCATGACCTGAGCCGAAGGCAGTGGCTTAACCCT